>NC_031999.1:10040991-10045401 GCF_001879085.1 Nicotiana attenuata
GTTATGTTTTTAAGTCAAACGAGTTATGGAACAAAAGTTAGCAAAGATCATCACAAGTTGCATTTATAATATGCTGAAATTTAGGTCAAATGTAGATGCACTTTTCTCCCAATATACTTGGCATAAATGGATGATCTACATATCAAATTGAAGATCTACGAGTCTAGTTTCCAACACATTAAACCATTCATCAATACGACATCGAAGTAGAGAGATATTCGCATTTTTGCGAGACCGCGCAAGCAGCTCCCAATGGGACCCACTTAGGCGGTGGTCGACCTACTTCACTTTATAAACGATTTGGACGCCTATTTTTCACTTATTTTCAACTCAACTTCGTCTCCAAACTTCTCCTAACCCTTCTAAACAGATTCCACAAGTGTTTGAAGTGATTCCAAAGTGATTACACCATATCTCAACATCAAAACTTAGCTCTAGTGAAGAACAACACCTCTTTGAGGTTGTGTTGTCATTGAGGATTGTTGTGGGCTGTATTTGGATGAAATTCCAAGTTGTTGTTGCTGTCTAAGGTGAGTATAACAGCCTACTAATTGTGCTTAAGCTTGCTTGTATGTTGGTTAAGTTGTTAGGATGATAAACTACAAGATAGTACTTGGATTAGCTTAAGTCACTTCTATGGTGTTGTATTGCTATTGAGGGTTGTTGTGAGCTGAATATAACTTAGATTTCGACTTGAAGTTACTATAGGAGTTGTGTGTATTGTGTTCTTGCATGTGCTTAAGGTTATCTTGATGTTGATTAAGTTAAATGGATGGAGTAGACATGAACTAGTGAATAAAGCTACTAATTGAAGATAGTTGGAGTTGAGGATTGTTTCCTTTGTTATAAATATATGGTATAAGGATGGAATCATTGATGAATGACTTCATTATCATGTTAATGATACTGTTAAATATATGTAAGAAGTCTATAAGGGGTGATATGGGTTATACGAATTCCAATCGGAGCTTGCCGCTCGTCGTGAAGTAGTTGTGACTTGTTGTTGTTATATGGTGTCTTGTTATTGATATTTATAGGTTGCAGGACTTCCCTGGCTGTTGTTGTTGGTATATGGTATTGGAGGAGGCCCTTGTTACAACGGAGATGCTGCCCGAATTTACGTAGACGAGCTACTAGCTTAAGTTACAAACTTAGCCTTTGTTCAACACAGATTTTGAATCTCCTTATGCTATGATAGATCGAGTTGACTTGTTTGAAGAGTTGCTTGAAGGTATTAAGGACTCAACATGTTTAAGGTATGTTAAGGCTCTTCCTTCATTCTTTTGGCATGATCTAAAGTGAAACGAACATAAACGATACGCTATTTCATAATGAATCTACTCATAGCAACTAAGGTTGTCCATGTTATTCTTTCCTTACAAAGTTATTCCAAGAAAGTGTATATGATCCTTAAGTCCTAGTGAAGTTCATATTGATGGTATGATGTCCATAATGTTAATCGATGGTGCAATGACCTTATGTCACTCCAAAAGGTTTAGAACGTGACTCCATGAGTCCAGCATGCATTATATATGTATCTATTTTACTCTACCGAGTCGCGCTATAGTCGGCCGGGTATGGCACCTATTGTGCAACCACTGATCAGTTGGGTTTACCGAGCTCCACATGTCCGGGTACGATTCTACCGAGCCTTATGATGGCCGGGTACGTTTTTACCGAGTCCTCTTTGAGGCCGGGTATAATATGATGATGATGATGCCCACAGAGGCGTATGTTTTTAAAAGTTTATGTATATATATGTATTATGCATTTCATGTCAGTAGCCCCCAGAGGCACTCAGATGTTACAGGTTGTATCTCCTCTAACTCTCTTTACATTACTGTTCTGGTTTATGCTTTCCCGCCTTACATACTCGGTACTTTATTCGTACTGACGTCCCTTTTGCCTGGGGACGCTGCGTTTTATGCCCGCAGGTCCCGAGAGACAGGTTGACATTCCTCTTAGTAGGCTATCAGCTCAGCGAAGGTGTTGGTGTATTCCACTTGCTCCGGAGCTTCCTATTTGGTCAGCATGCTTTGGATATGTATTGATTGGTATGGCGGGGCCCTTTCCCGACCTTTATGATTTTATGTACTCTTAGAGGCTTGTAGACAGATGTCAGGTGTATGGATACTTGTATGGCCTTGTCGGCCTATGTTTTGAGTTTACAAATGGTCATGTCGGCCTTATAGGCCCGTATGTCACATGTATAAGTTTGTATATCATGTTGGGTCATCATACGTCAAGTATTCCCTTATGTTTTATTCTTGTTATCTCATGAAGGGTTTTCTAGCTCATTTACCCATGATAGTATGATAAGAAAGATATGTTACGTTGGTACTCGGTTGAGTAAAGCACCGGGTGCCCGTCGCGGCCCTTCGGTTTGGGTCGTGACAAAAGTGGTATTAGAGCAGTTCTATCCTAGGGAGTCTACAAGCCGTGTCTCATAGAGTCTTGTTTATGGGTTTGTTGTGCACCACACTTATAAGCAGGAGGCTACAGGGCATTTAGGCTGTCACTTTTTCTTCTTACTCTAGATCGTGTGGTAGCGCTCAGTTGTAAGAATTCAAGTTCCCAACTCCTATTTTATTCATAATAAGATGATACCTACATCCAGAAAGATGGTTGGTAACAGATATGGCTATGGAAGAGTTGAGTCAAAGGAACTCGATTTTGCATCATGCTTATGATGAGTAAATGTAAGGTCTTCAGTAGATTATGTGTGTACTAAGACGCGTAAGTTTCTTGATAAGGAGGCCTAAGTCATGAATATCTATCCACCCATATGGTTTAAAAATCAACAAGAGAATCAGAAGTTAGATACAAGTTTCAACAAGTAAAAGGAGCAAGGTGGCGAAGGTTACGAGGTACCAGTTAGTGAAGGTTTTGAGTTTTTACCATTCAGGCAGAGAAATATATGTATTTTGAGTTACCTTCAACAGTAACAGAGGTATGTACAATTGGCCACGCCCATCTCAGTATGTCCTATGGGAGTTGACAGATATAGTTTACGAGAAGAAGGGGATAGCAAGATCCAATTAGGGCTAGAGTAACCCAAAATGTCAGATGGATTATTATCATAAGCTAACATTTCCAAAGGATAAATATATATTTCAAAGGTGCTAATAGTTCTCCTTATGAGACACCCCGATGGTGCAGTATAGTATATTTAGATATGAATACTAGAATGTCTGGAAAAATTTAGAAGATTGGCACTGGAATCCTAGAAGGGATAAATATTTACCTTTGTATGGCTCCCGTCCCTAGTAAAGAGAGAATGTTAGGCGACCCGAAGAGCCAGTGGACGGAGTAAGGGGAGTTAAAAGTGAAAGAATGTTTTGTTGAAGTTTTCAGAATAAGGTGATAAACAGAAATATTAGTAGGAGAATAAGAAGAGAGTAAATAAAGTATTATGAGTAAGATGTGATAAATGGGTGATAACGGTAAATCAAAATATGACACGATGATAGAGTCTATAGTCAAGTAAAGGAATAGACAAGATGTGACAAGCCCTGAGACAATAATAGAGTATAGGCCAAAGTTCATATCCTCATTTCGAGAAATAAGTTAATGACCAGAATGTGATTACCAAAAGGCTAAATTAGACCCCCGGAGTAATAAAAATCAGTATGGGTTGGAGAACAAGATAAAATCAAACATGAATTAGGGATCGGAGGATTTGATAATGGTCGACATCGTGAGAATTTCAGAGATCGTGCTCCAACAATAATATAATAGACAACAGACGAATAACCGTTAAAGGTCATTTAGGAAGTCGCTTACCTAAAGCAAGCACTCTGAGCAAAGTTAAGCTTAAGGGTCTAAGTGTGCCAGTTACACTAGGTGTCACCTCCGTGCATAAGAAATTCAGTTATCCTTGGTACAGAAGGGTTACCATAAGGCAGTTAAGGTTCATTGATAATGTGAAAAGACGCCAAAGATGAAGAGGTAAAACATCTATAGGTAGATCGTCGTAGTACTAAATCATAGTACTCCCTAAAAGGGGAAATATGGTGTGATATGTTATTAAGTCGGAGTTATTGGTTTAGGTAACTATTGAATAGTAAAGGAAGAATGTGGTAGAAAGGCGAAACGAATGAGATTGTCTTTATTCAGGTTCTATCGATATGTCGCGACTCCGGAAAGTTATGCAAGCACGATGCCGGGGAGAGGCAGTAAGAGTTCCCAGCCAGGATATTGTTGATAAATAAGTGTGAATAGACACTTGATACATTAAGAGCCAGTGCAAGAGGTAAGTTAAGACAAAGGACATATACCAAGAGAGATTACGCGGAGCATAGATATGAGAATGGACCAATGAGTAGTTAGTAGTTGATTCAGGAAGAGCCTAGTTATGGCTAAACAAGAGGATACAGACAAATCATGCAGATTGTGCAAGGTAAACGTAGT
>NC_031999.1:10046887-10052838 GCF_001879085.1 Nicotiana attenuata
CTATTAAGAGGGTAGGGTTTTTGTTAGTAGGTTTGGCTGAATGGGAAAGAAAAGAAGAAAAACAATAGAGAGACTTACCTGGGGCCTTAGCGTGTTGGACAGCGCCAGGCCATGTAAGTTGCGTGAGCTGGAGATCGCGAGGCAGCGTGAGGGGCAGTGTTTCGATGCTGCAAGGCTACAAGAAGCGCATAACCAGTGGCGCTGTAAAGGTTGGATCGCGGAGGCTAGGGCGCCAAGCTTGGAGCGCTAGACAGCATAAGGCACATCTGGGGCGCTGAATTTTCAGCGCGGGGCGGGGAAGTATTTCAGTAATGCTAGGCGACACGAGGCGCTCTAAGAGTAGACTTCTCCCCATGATGGCTCGATGTTTTCTTGTTTGTTTTGCACCCTTTTAGCTTTTTTAGGAGCCCTGATCACACCGTTCTTACAATTAGCTCCACTACCTATAAAAATACGACAAATCCACACAAAACTCACTTGTTAGTCCGCCTCAATATCAAACAAAAACAAAAACTAAAACTAAACGAATTCTACGCTACGAATTAGGTTGCCTCCTAATAAGAGCCTTAGTTAACATCATGGGATGACGAATACAACACGACCATGGGTTGCCTCCCAGGATGCGCCTGATTTAACGTCGCGGCATGATGCAGACTTTCAGAATTACATTTCGGTCACATATTAGGCTCTTCCGCGTATATCACATCTTTCTCCCTTTTTTCTTCAGTCATTACAATGTAGTGTTTCAACCTTTTCCTATTCACTTTAAACCTCTTCGTCCCATCTTCAGACTCAATTTATACCGCTCTACTTGGGAACACTTGCATAACTCTAAATTGTCCCGACCATCTAGATTGCAGCTTATCTGGAAATAATCTCAATCTCGAGTTGTATAACAACACTAGATCTCTGGTTTGAAGTTACTATCTAGAATGTGCTTATCATGCATCATCTTCAACCTTTCTTTGTACAATCTTGTACACTCGAATGCCTGTTATCGGAACTCCTCGAGTTCATGTAACTTTGTAACTCTACTTGTGCCTGCAGTTTCCATATCCAAATTCAACTGCCACAATGCCCATAAGGCTTTATGCTCAAGCTCCACCGGAAGATGGCAGGATTTTCCAAACATGAACTTGTATGGAGACATACCAATTGGAGTTTTAAATGTTGTGCGGTAAGCCCATAACGCATCATCCAACTTCCTTGCCAAATTAGTCCGAGTCGCATTTACTGTCTTGGTCGGGACACTTTTGATTTCCCTGTTGGACACTTCCACTTGCTCGCTCGTTTGCGGGTGGTAAGGTGTGGCAACCCTATGATGAACTCCATACTTTTCTAATAGCCTTGCGAACGCTCTACTGCAGAAATGAGTTCCACCATCACTTATTATAGCTGAGTGCCAAACCGTGTGAAAATAATTTTCCTTAGAAATCCTATCACTCCTTTGGCATCATTTGTTGGAAGACACAACTTCAATCCAATTGGAGACATAGTCAACTGCTACCAATATGTACTTGTTACCATACGAGCTAACAAATGGTCCAACAAAATCAATCCCCCACACATCAAACACTTCCACCTCTTGAATTGTAGTCATCGACATCTCATGACGGTGAGATATGTTGCTGGTTCTTTGGCACTCATCACAACTTTTCACCTAGGCATGGGCATCCTTGAATATAGTCGGCCAATACAAACCCGACTCCAACACCTTCGTCGTTGTCCGAATTCCTCCAAAGTACCCACCATATGGTGAAGCGTGGCAGGCCTGCAAAATAGAAGATTGATCTTTCTCGGTGATACACCTCCGGATCATGTTATCCACACAGATTTTAAAAGTAAAGGTACATCCAGTAATAAGACTGACAACCACGAAAGAACTTTTTCTTTTGAATCAAAGAGAGTTCATAAGGTACAATACCGCTTGCCAAATAGTTAGCAATATTAACATACCAAGGCGTCTCCTCTATTGCCACTGCTAGTAATTGTTCATCCAGGAATGTCTCTGTTATATTTTCAACCTCTACGTTCTTTTCGGCTCCCTCCAACCTTGAAAGGTGGTCTTCCATTCCTTTCCTATTGCGGATCTCCAAATCGAATTCTTGTAGCAAAAGAACCCAACGGATTAAGCGTGTATTTCACTCCTTCTTTGCTATCAAGTACCTAACTGCTGCATGGTTAGTATAAACAATCACTTTTGAACCTATCAAATAAGACATGAATTTGTCGAATGCAAACACTACCGCCAATATAACTTTCTCAGTCACAGTATAACTGAGTTGTGCACCGCTTAGGGTTCATCTTGCATAGTAAATTAGGTACACCATTTTGTCCTTTCGCTGCCCCTAAATTGCTTTTAACGCATAGTCACTTGCATCAGACATCAGCTTAAACGGTTGCTCCCATTCGGGTGCAATGATGATTGGTGCAGTCACCAGTCTCTTCTTCAGCTCCTCAAAAGCTAACTTGCAATCATTAGAAAATACAAAGGGGTGATCCTTTTCAAGCAGTTCACATAAGGGATTAGAAATTTTAGAGAAATCCTTTATAAATCGCCTGTAGAAACCAGCGTGCCCAAGGAAACTTCTTACTGCCTTGACCGAAGTGGGCGGTGGAAACTTCTCTATCACGTCAACTTTAGCATGGTCGACCTGAATAGACTTAGTTGGCACTCGATGTCCCAAAACTATACCTTTTTGTACCATAAAATGGCACTTCTCCCAATTCAGCACCAGGTTTGTCTCCACACACCTTTTCAACACTCTTTTCAAATTGTTAAGACAGTTATCGAATGAATTCCCCACCATTGAAAAATTGTCCAGAAAAACTTCCATAATAAATTCAACCATATCAGTGAAAATTGCTAGCATACACCTCTAGAAAGTGACCGGTGCATTGCATAGGCCAAACAGCAGTCTCCAAAAGGCAAATATGCCATACAGACAAGTGAATGACATTTTATCTCAATCCTCAGGGGCTATTGTAATCTGATTTTACCTCGAATATCTATCCAAAAAGCAAAAGTGAGACCTCCATGCCAATCTATCCAACATTTGCTCAATTAACGGCAGGGGAAAATGGTCTTTCTAGGTGGCAGTGTTTAGTTTTCTGTAATCCATGCAAATTCACCAACTCGTGACTGTACGAGTAGTGATCAACTAATTATTCTCATTCTGTACAACAGTCATGCCACCTTTCTTCGGAACACATTGGACTGGTCTTACCTAGACGCTATCCAAGATAGGAAAATTATTCCCGCATCCAGCCACTTAATCACTTCCTTCTTCACCACTTCCTTTATGTTTGGGTTCAACCTTCTTTGATGTTCCCTGGAAGGCTTGTGCCCCTCTTCCAAGAGAATCTTATGCATACAACAGGCCGGGCTGATACCCTTAATGTCTGCCATGGTCCAACAAATAGTAGTCTTACATTCCTGTAACAGTTGTAAGAGTTTTTTATCTGCATTGCAAATAAACCAGATGAGATAATAACAGGTAAAGTAGAGTTAGGCCCTAAGAAAGAATACCTAAGGTGAGCTGGAAGCGGTTTCAGATCCAAAAGTGGTGGATTCTTTATTGAAGGCTTCACAGGTGGTGTTCTCTTTCTTCTAAGTATAACTGCTCAAACTGAGGTTCCCTTTTCCAGAACCCTTGATCTTCGAGAGTTATAACCCACTCTGCTAACTCTTAACCATCCACTTCTTTCTAATTCATCAAACAAGCTTCTAACGGGTTTCTGACATTTAGAGTCTCATCGTTCTCTTGTAGTATCACATCAATTGCCTCCACTAGCGAACAATTTGCAAATTCGATGGGCCTCCTCATAGAGTGGTGAACATTGAATATTATTTCTTTATTATTCAACCTCATTTTCAACTCTCCAGTCTCATAGTCAATCAATCATCTCCCTATGGCTAAAAACGACCTTCCCAAAATTATGGGTATTTCTTCGTCAACCTGTCAATCATGAATAACAAAATAAGCAGGAAATACAAACTTCCCAAGTTGGACGAACACATCATCCAGAATTCCTGTTGGCATTTTCACTGTGCAGTCAGCTAGTTGCAGAAACATTGAGGTTGGTCTAGCTCTTCCAATGTCTAACTTTGTGTAGATTGCCAAGGGCATAAAGTTAATACTAGCTCCCAAGTCACACAATGCTTTAGCAAAAGCATAACTTCCAATTGTGCATGGGATAGTGAAACTACCGGGGCAAACAACTTTTAAGACATATGTCTTGTCACTACCACACTACAAGTTTGAATCAGAGTTACAGTAGACAGGTTGTGGAAGTCAAACTTTCGAGACATCAAATCCTTCATCGTTTTAGCATAGCCTGGCATTTCCCTTAAAGCATCCATCAGCGAAATATTCAATTGAATTTATCTGAGCATTTCCATGAATTTCCTGTATTGATCATTTTTATTTTGCTTTTCCAACCTTTGAGGGAATGGTGCTGGAAGTAGTTTCTGCCCACTGCTCTGTGTCTTTTCCTGATTAGAAGTCTTTCCCACTACCCGTTCTAGGAACTATTCAATTTCCTTCTCCTTGCCTTTGTAACCTTGTGCTTGTTCAATTATAGCCTATGTGAGCTCCGTCGACTCTTCGATCTCGAATGGAACTGGAGTAAGTGGCACTACGTCTCTATTAGATTGAACAACTTCTTTCTCTTTGTCCAAATCCTTACATTACTGAGACTCACTGCCATTAGCAGATTCAGAATCTGCTCTTTTGGATTGATATTTGTGTCTGCAGACTACGTTCTATGTGGGCGATTTTTCGAAGCCATCGACAACTGGCCTAACTGAATTTCAATGCCTTTAATAGCCGAGTCATGTACGGCTAACTTTTCTTGCATCCTTCCATTTATACAAATGATTTGTTACATCATGCCCTTGACTTCTATCATATTACTGTCGTCTTATCTAGTCACCTGTTGTTGATGAGGCTGTTGGTAAGCCAACTGTTGTTGGTGCTGCTGATTGTAACCCTGCTGCCTTTGATAGTGCACAACTTGGCCTTGTGGTCGTGCTCCCACAGGGATTGGTATTGTACTGTTGCTGGGTTGGTCTGTACTGCTGATTCTGAGGTCCCCATAGCTGTCCACCTTGACTCTGATGCTCAAAATTATTTACGTAATTCATGTCTTCTCTGAAGCCCTAGTTATCATTTTCTCCACTCTACATGCAAACATACGACTGACTGATGCAGGGTGTGCATAGGCCTCCATTTGTTGTGTCAACAATATGAACCTGTTTCGTGCCCATCTCATCCATTTTCTTTGTCAACAAGCTCATCTAGGTCATGAGAGTGGCTATGTTTTCTGCATTTGTATTGTTTGGGTCAAGAGCAACAGAATGCACTATTGAAGTGAGTGTTGTATCCCTCGTAATCGGGCCTGAAATTTGAGCCATTTTGTCAAGAAGAATCTTACACTTTGTGAGTGATTTTCTGTCAAGAAGAATCTTACACTTTGTGAGTGATTTTCTCAAGAATGCATCCCCGGCTGAAGCATCTACATTGGCCTTCAGACTGTTAGCCAAACCCATATATAATCTTTGTCCTAGCATCTGATCCCGGATGCCATGGTATGGACACTTCACCAACATACCCTTAACCTTTCCCAGGTTTCTTGCAAAGTTTCAGTTGGTTTCTGACTGAACTGCAATATATCATCATTTTCCTTGCAGTCTTATTGGGTGGATAGAACTTGTTTAAGAACTGCTTGACTAGTTCCTCCCAAGTAGCAATGGAGTTTATTGGGAGCGAATTTAGCCAAGTTTCAGCCTCCCCAATCACTGTGAATGGAAACAGTAACAATCTGATTGCTTCGAGTGTCACATTCGACTGTCTTTGAGTGACACAAATTGATAGGAAATTCTTCAGATGTTGTTGTGGGTCTGCGATATAAGACCACGAAGAACAACTTTGTCCTGCAGCAAGTGCAGT
>NC_031999.1:10056522-10069584 GCF_001879085.1 Nicotiana attenuata
CATAAAAATATGCCTTAAATTTTACGTCCAAATTGTATATTACGGTTTGGGCCTGGGAGCGGTACCCTTAACTCTTTCTGTTTGATTTCAAAACCATCCTAACCATTCCATATAACTGTGCACTGTCTAGCTAACGCCTTGTTCTCTTCTAATATTAACCTAGCCATAGGTAATATATCTGAAATCCTCGTCTCAATAAACCTAATCATATCAACATGTCTAGCCATGATCTTATGCCTAATTTCTTCTAGCATGATAATAATACTCTTGTGCCTAGCAGCCAATATCCATGAAAAAGTCTCCCACATATTATTCTCTACTATGTCGCACCTAGAAAGTTCTTGGAAGAAAGATCTGCACCATGCCTCCCTTTAATACTTCATCATGTCTTGACATATATTCCGTGAGCCAAGTATCCTCATGTTCTCAACTTCTTTGTTGTATTTAAGCACATAGCTTGCCTCTGAAACCTTCCAGAATTGCTTTCTTCTTTCTTCATCCCTCCATTTCAATGACAAATTGGACCATATGTGCCTTGAACACATCCTGACTTCTGCATCAGTCAGCAAGTCCTTCACAGCTGCCAAAAATTCCTACATAAAAATATAGGCAGAATAAAACATTAGGAATTAAAACAAAAAAAGGTATTACTGTTAATAAGCAAGAATAACAAAATATTTACCTTCTGCATGTCTGACATAACTGTTAAACCTTGACCATATCCTAGCTGCAGATCTTCCATTAAGTGTCCAATGAGCCAGCTCCATGAATGTTTGGTCTCATGGTGTACAACAACCCATGCAATATGAAACATCTGCTGATTCCCATTTCTTCCTGCAGCAACCAATAATTCACCCTTGCAATGTCCTTTTAGAAAGTACCAATCAAAGCCAATGATCTTCCTACAACATTCTAGCCAACCTTTCTTCAAGGCATCAAAACAAACGTAAAAGTACTTACAAGCTCTTACCAGGCTCTGATTGTCTTTTAATTTCTACATAACAAGAGCTACTAGGATTTGTTTCTTTAATACTATCAATATAGTCCTAGAGTTTAGCAAACTCCAACTTCCACCCCCATAAACTTTCTAACAACTATTTGTTTGGCCCTATAAGCAATTGTTCTTCCTACATACAATCCTAAATTCTCTTAACAAGTTCTTGAATTTCCCAGATCCTCATATAAGGTGCAACATCTAGCTTTTTTTTGAATTTGTTAGCAATGTACTTGGAATTGCACAACTTGTTTGTGTTCAATGGTTGACACTTGTGAACAGGGTTGTATATTTTAACCATAAAGACATTAGAATCCCTATCAATACTAGCAAACAACTCCCATCTGCATCTTTTATGTTTACACCTTACTCTTACTCTATGCTTCTCATTGGGTCTAAGCATCAATTGAACCTTGTACTCAATTGCATAATCTGCCTTCCTAAATACCTTAGCATTCTCAAATATCATGCCCAATTCAAATATTGAAACTACACAGTCTAGGTCATATCTAACCTTTGTGCTCTTCCTTCTACTTAGAATGTCAACACCTGGTTCAAAGTCCATATCCACCTCTTCACTAGTGTTATCACTTCCAGCATCTTAACTATCTATGAATTCCACATCACCTCCTAATCTGTCAATATATTTATGTCATTTGTTCACCCCTATATCTTCAAAACCTCTATCAGTTCCAGCTTCTCCTATTGGTACTCCAGCAGCTTCAGGTTGTTTCTTTCTTCTGCTAGCCTTCTTTTTATTTCTCCTATCATTTTTTATGACTCTCAACTCTTCATCAACCTCACTATCATCCTCATCAAGAATTTCATCTACATCAGACTCACTACTAGCCACATCTGATTCAACCCCTTCTTCTTTATTTATAACTTCATCTTCTGCAATAAGAGAACCATCTTCCTCAACAATAACATCCTCTATAGCACCAACATTTGGTTCTTCAGCAGAAAAATCATCAACAGAAATACCAGCCTGTGACTCTTTAAGTGAAGGCTCTTTAAGAGGCTGTTTTGTATTTATATTATTTGGACTACCTTCAGCTGTTGCCTTAGATGACTTATTTATTGAGTCACTACTATCTTGAGTAATTTCTAGCCCACATAAATAGCCAGCTGGGACAACTATCTCAACAACCTCATCAATAACATGTAAAACATACACATTTAATTCCCCATCAGTACAGTGGCAACCAATATTATATAATTGTTTGCCATTTTCCATCAACACAAATTCTTTAGTATTAGGGTTAAAGACATAAAAAACCCCAATAGTGTGGTACCCCAGCCCCCATGTATAATAACAAAATTTAAAAAGGGAAAAGTGATCCTGATCAATAGAAAATATGTTCACCTCTATATTGGTGACATATTTTGTGTCTGGAGGATTGGTAAAGGTTCCACCATGATGAAAGCGTACAAGAATAAAGGTGTCCCCAGTCATACTTTAACTTACATTGACAAAGATGAAGCAATAACAAACAAAGGCAAGTCAGAAAGATTCGTCAAAAAAGAAGAGAAAAACTTCAAAATTTGGGTCTGACATTTTAAAATCCAAATTACTAACATGCACCCAAAATAAACAACAAATAACTGAGGATAAACAACAAATGTTGCTTACTAGTATCAAAAGGTAGACAAACGAATGGAAGCCGATGGATTTGGGAGTATGAACAAGCGATTCGAAAGATGAAAATCGTCGGGTTAGGGTTTTTATTTTTATTTTTTTTACGAACTGATGGAGGTAAAAAACGGGGATGGGTTATTAGTTATTAGTGTATAATACCTTTGTGACAGGTTGACCACGCCCAACTATGCCTTATAAAAAGGACTAAGCAGTCATTGTAAAAATAATTCGATTCAAGAGTCCGGAGTTGAATCCCATAGGGATCTAACCTATTTGCCACAACTTTTCAGTATCACTAGTGATAAGCTCAGACAACTTTCAGAGTTCAAGATTTGATTTGTGAATTAACAAAAATTACTTAACTAAGAAAACATGATAGTAAAAACTATCAACTAGCAAGAATGAGGTTGAATCAAGGATAAGAAGATATAGGGTTTACGATTTCCAATTGCCGGATTAATTCCTGACACGTTAGCTATAATCTCACCTCAAAACTCTCTAAAGATGATGAGTTCTTGTTTACCGCAATTATCTCTCGATCAATTACGATAATTTACTAGAAATATTCTCTCTAACTACTCTAGATGACAATTCACACAACTCATAAATATCGCGCCAAAGCTTCGTTAACTCTAATCCTGCTTTTAAATTCAAGTAATTAATCTCTTAACTTACTCGAAAGTGACGTTGTTCAACGACAATCTATTCAAGTGTTCTCTCTTAAGAAACACAAGATAACTAGACACGATTAATCAAGGACCCTTCAATTAACCACAAGAAACACATAGTTGAACAATTAAAGAGTAAAAACAACTCAATTATATCAAAACCAATCAATACTTCATCCAACAATTGGTTCCGTCAACCCTAGATGACAGGTTTTGCTACTAATAACTGTGTAAATAACCATCATAATATCTAAAAGCATTAAACTATAAATTAAAGGAAAGCGGAGAGAAAAACTCGAGTGATTCGTGCTTCCAAAGTGTTCCGTGGCCTCTTGCCTCTCTAATGATATCTAACCCCTCAAAAACTAACTCTAAAAGGTAGTTATAGGGCTGGGTCTAAAGTCCATATGTCAAAAACTAGTGAGGAAATAAAATTGGCTCGGATAGCATCGTCGGCTCGAGGCACTGTCAGAGGCGCTAATTTTTCTGCTCGAGGCACTGTTAGGGGCGCCAATGTTTCTGTGCGAGGCACTGCCAGGGGCACCAATGATAGTGCCCTGGACAAGGCCTTCCACTGTCTATGGCCATGACTTTTCATTACCTTGCACGTCTTCTTTTATTGATCCATTTTGTAGCTCCGAAGTACCATTTCGTGCAACTTTTCTCCAATTCATGTCCAAGCATTCCTACACGTGAAATAAGCTCTATTAAGCCCAATTGGTCGCACAAATTAGAATCCAAACAACAAGCAAGTAGGGTAAATAATGTCAAAATATATGGAATTATAGCATGACATCAACATGCCACACTTAAATTTTGCTCGCCCTCAAGTCAACCAACCAAACACTTCCTCTTTAGGGACCCAACAAGCCACGCATTCACAACACACTACAACTATGACCATGGTTGATAGTAAAAATTAAGCTCTAGCATATACGATCACAATACACTTCCCATGCTCATGCCCAATTTCAAAACATCCAACCCAGGAACAACATGATTATAACATTACTAGCCTCGAAACTAACTCAATTTCACAATGCACCCGAGGCTTGAATACTTAATCAAACAGAGAAGTCTAATAATGTTACCTATCCTTTGTGAAACCATGTTCCCTCACAATAAAATAAAGCGTAAGCAGTCTGCACATCCAAATCACATGATCAAATATATTTTAAGGACTCACACAAATGAATAAAAATCACTCACTCTCTCAAAGAAGTCACATGAACACAAAAGGTACCATAGGCTTGCTGTTACACCTCATATTTTCGTACATGAGAGTATTCGTCAGTCAATTGATGTAAGCTCAGAAATGAGATCAACATTGAAAGTACATAAAGTAAGTTAATCATGTTACAATGGAGGTTACAAATATTTAAGATCATGAATAACGAGTACCAAGAGGGTTCGAAAACTCATAAGCTAAACCAATTGAAGAAAATAAGTTTCGTCGAAAGTCGACAAGTTTGGAATGTTATAACATGTACTTTGGGGTGAGCCTAGGGTTCTTAACATGATAAGGATGTTATTCTATGAGTTATTTTAGTCGTGTGATAGTCATTTTCTACATTTTGAAGGCAAGCAAGTTGTGGAACAAGAGTTGGCAAAGGTCATCACAAGTTACATTCATAAATTTGCTGAAAATTAGGTCAAATGTATCTGAGCTTTTCTCCAAATATACTTGGAATTATGGGGTGATCTACCTACCAAATTAAAGATCTACGAGTCTAGTTTCTAATGCACCGTTTGTCAATATGACATCGGAGTAGAGAGATATTTGCATTTTCGCGAGACCGCGCAAGCAGCTCCCAATGGGACCCACTTAGGCGGTGGTCGACCTACTTCACTTTATAAATGATTTGAACGCCTATTTTTAACTCATTCTCAACTCAACTTCGTCTCCAAACTTCTCCTAACCCTTCTAAACAGACACCACAAGGGTTTAAAGTGATTCCAAAGTGATTACAGCATATTTCAACATCAAAACTTAGTTCTAGTGAAGAATACCTCTTTGAGGTTGTGTTGTCATTGAGGATTGTTGTGGGCTGTGTTTGGCTGAAATTCCAAGTTGTTGCTACTGGCTAAGGTGAGTAAAACAGCCTACCAATTGTGATTAATCTTGCTTGTATGTTGGTTAAGTTGTTAGGATGATGAACTACAAGATAATACTTGGATTAGCTTAAGTCACTTCTATGGTGTTGTTTTGCCATTGAGTGTTGTTGTAAGCTGAATATTACTTGGATTTCGACTTGAAGTTACTGTAGGAGGTATGTGTATTGTGTTCTTGCATGTGATTAAGGTTATATTGATGCTGATTAAGTTAAATGGATGGAGTACACATGAACTAGTGAATAAAGTTACTAATTGAAGATAGTTGGAGTTGAGGATTGTGTCATTTGTTATAAATATATGGTATAAGGATGGAATCATTGATGAATGACTTCATTATCATGTTAATGATACTGTTAAGTTAATGTAAGAAGTCTATAAGGGGTGATATGGGTTATACGGATTCCAATCGGAGCTTGACGCTCGTCATGAAGTAGTTGTGATTTGTTGTTGTTATATGGTGACTTGTTATTGATATCTATATATTGATGGATTTCTTTGGTTGTTGTTGTTGGTATATGGTATTTGAGGAGGCCCTTGTTATACGGGAGATGCTGCCCGAATTTACGTAAATGAGCTACTAGCTTAAGTTACAGACTTAGCCTTTGCTCATCACTGATTTTGAATCTCCTTATACTATGATAGATTGAGTTGACTTGTTTGAAGAGTTGCTTGGAAGGTATTAAGGACTCAACGGGTTTAAGGTATGTTAAGGCACTTCCTTCTTTCTTTTGGCATGATCTAAAGTGGAACGAACATAAACGATACGCTAATTCATAACGGATCTACTCCTAGGAACTAAGGTTGTCCATGTTGTTCTTTCCTTATAAAGTTATTCTAAGCAAGTGTGTATGATCCTTGAATCCTACCGAGGTTCACATTGAGGGTATGGATGTCCATAATGTTAATTGACGGTGCAACAACCTTAAGTTACTCTGAAAGGTTTAGAACGTGATTCCATGAGTCTAGCATGCATTATATATAGTATTTACTTTACTCTACCGAGTCGCGCTATAGTCGGCCGGGTACGGCACCTATTGTGAAACCACTGATTAGTTGGGTTTACCGAGCTCAACGTGGCCGGGTACGATTCTACCGAGCCTTATGATGGTCGGGTATGTTTTTACCGAGTCCTCTTTGAGGCCGGGTACGATATGACGATGATGATGCCCACAGAGGCGTATGTTTTTAAAAGTTTATGTATATATATGTATTATGCATTTCATGTCAGTATCCCCCAGAGGCACTCAAATGTTACAGGTTGCATCTTCTCTATCTCTCTTTGCATTACTATTCTTGTTTATGCTTTCCTGCCTTACATACTCGGTACTTTATTCGTACTGACGTCCCTTTTGCCTAGGGACGCTGCGTTTCATGCCCGCAGGTCCAGATAGTCAGGTTGACATTCCTCCTAGTAGGCTATCAGCTCAGCAGAAGGTGTTGGTGCACTCCACTTGCTCCGGAGTTGCCTATTTGGTCAGTATGATTTGGACATGTATTGATTAGTATGGCGGGGCCCTGTCCCGACCTTTATGATATGTATGTACTCTTAGAGGCTTGTAGACAGATGTCATGTATATGAAAGATTGTATGGCCTTGTCGGACTATGTTCAGTGTACGAGTGTTCGTTTTGGTCTTATAGGACCGTATGTTACATGTATAAGTTGTTTTTACATGTTGGGTCGTCCTATGTCAGGTATTCCCTTATGTTTTATTCTTGTTATCTCATGACAGCCTTTCTAGATTATTTACCCATGATGGTATGATAAGAAAGATATGTTAAGTTGGTACTCGGTTGGGTAAGGCACCGGGTGCCCGTTGCGGCCCTCCGATTTGGATCGTGACACTTGCCCATTATGTAAACATCTACTAATGTAGGCTTGCTCGGTCCGAAATCAACTAGGACTTTATTATGGTTGTAATGTGGGCTAAGGGATGGGTAGGATATATTTAGGATATAGTGGCCAACCCTCCTAAGCACTTTAACACATCACGTATTCAACTTTTAGCACAACATTCCTTCAATCCACTTCAATAATCACAAGAAAGCTCACCCCAGAATATTTTTCGTTGTTATTTACGTACTGCTTTAGATCACATCCACTAGCAAAAATAAGAAACCTTTATTTATTCATTTATTCTGTTTTTTTTCTTCTTTTTCTTGTCGCTAATGGATTGTTATTTACAGCACAAGTGCACATTTCTTCTTTCTATTGGTTCCACTTAAAAGCTACCCAAAGTTTCCTCATTACTTTTTTCTAGCGCTCTCTTTACAATTCAAGTGCTTTAAGAGGTCTAAGGATCGAAATGATTCAATTAAGAATAAAACGGAGAGAGGCTTGTAATGCGGGTGCCAAAAGAAAGGCTTATAGGCTCAAAAGGGTAACTAGCGATTATTTTATTTGTGATAGATAACAAAACTCAAAAAGATCAAAGAAAGCCTAACATCACTTTTCAAACCAAGCAACACCTAGGATTTCGATTCAATTCACATTCTGGGCATGTTGTAGACTCAAATACAATAACATGGACTATGCAGCAAACTCAGATCACACATGGAACATGACTCCTTAAGGACGGTTCGGACTCTCAATCAAACAAGTATTCACAAAGCCAAGAGATATATTAAGCATAAAGCACAAAGTGAATACTAGTCAAGCAACTGAGACGTAGGAGTGCTACCAAAAAAAGAGACATAGGAGTTATACCACATGCTATTCATTTTTTTTTATCAAGGCATCATCATAAATTTAAAGCTAAGGGAAGGTGAAACACATGTTAGAACCTAAGTATGCAACCATCAAACAAGTCAAAAGGTGCGAATCACATCGTTTCCTCTCCTTTATTTCCTACATACTACTCTAAAAGTAAAAATAAAATAAAAAAATAAACCTACTACCCGTTCAATTTACATCCCATAAAAAAGAACCGAGGCACGAAGAAAAATCACGGGGGATTATTACTTCCTAAGGAAAATAAAAGACATGTTTTTGTATTTTTTTTCTATTTTTTATTTCTTTTATGTATTTTTGTTTAGACTTAAATCCCTCAAGAAAACTGTCTAGGAGATCCATCGTCGGGAAAAGTCCATTTTTTTCTTTTTTAAAAAAAAATAAAAACTACTACAGTACTCAATACTATTCTATAGTATCCTAAAATAGTAAAATAAGAAACTAACAATAAAGAAAATAAGAAGCTAGAAATTAAAAAAAAAAACTAAAAAGTCAGAAATAAAAAAAATTAAAAGCTAAGATGGTTACTAATCTATTACTTCTATGCACAACGAGAGTTACCCACCCCACACTTAAAACATGCAGTGTCCCCAATGCATAATTAAAGTAGAAAGGGTGAATAAGAACTCCCTGATCAATCCTCGAGACGATGGCCCTCATCAAAGAAGGCTCGGTCAGCCTCATCCCAATCATCAACATAATCGCCCAGATTCTCACCAATGGCATCAACCGCTGGACAACTTGCTCCTCGTCACCCTATACCGAAAGCTCTGGAGTGTTGATATCTTCCTCTAGTGGCACCCCCAGGCCCACAGTTAAACCAACCAATCACTGTGTAGGTATCATGAGCGGGAACCGCTCAGTCAACTGAGTCCTCGACTCTGAAGTAGCAGGCCTACCTCCAATCCTCAACTGCAAATCCATCATCCCATACAAATGAGCCAGAACGCTCTCATCGCGATCCTGATGCTCTGTTGTAGTCAATGTCGTACCATCTTCCTCATCTAGCCCACGGATAACCACAATGTCGGTAGCTTGAGATGTGGCTGGAATCAACATGTCAAACTTGGGATCCTCGTCCACTTTCTCTTTACGCAAATATTTCGTTAGGTGATTCACAAAGAATATCCTATTGATCGTGCCCTTTCTAGATTGTTCCATCTGGCTATGTATCAACTGGCCCACATTCACCGGCACCCTTTCATCAAGAAATGCACTAGACGTACTCTCTCTCGAACAACACCAGAATCATGATCACACGGAAGTAGTCTCGTGTTCACCAAACGCAACCACACTTTAGCAATTTTCATAAACTTCACTTAAGGAAAAAAAAGTACGAGCGTTGTATCTCTTGTCCCGTGTCCACACCGCATTCGAATTAATACCACACAACGTTTGCCTAATATCTGTGTAAGCAGGCCGATCAATAAAGTCACACAACAGACTACATGGGACATCATGGGTATCCAAAAATCTACATAATGCACTAGCCGAAATATCAATAAGCCTCCCACGAATAGGCACCAATTGCTCCTCATCCTCAAGGTTCCACCCAGCATAGAACTCGCGCACTAATCTAAAGTTTGCCTCTCCCAAACTATTGAATACAAAACCCAGTCCTAGTTCACGTATTCTTTCGCAAATTTGAGGGTAACGAGATTTCAATTTATGCTCATCAACCACAAAATCAGGGAGATATGAGTTTGGGCGACAGTTCTTATACCATGACCTCCAAGATGGGGGCATACTTTTGATGTCATACTCACGAGTCGCTCTCTCTTGAGGTTGTGCCTCGGTAGAAACAGAAGCCACTTGCATTCCTTTACCACTGTGACTGCCAGATATAGCCTCAACTCTGTTCCTTTTCTTTGGCGGTTGGCCTGACGAGGTAGCCTTTGCCTTTGGTGGTGCCTTGTCCTTAGCTGATGCCTTAGAACAAGCTGTTGGACGAACCAAATTGCACGTACCTGTCAACCATGCCAATTGTCAATGCAAGGAAACAACAACTATCACAAAAATAAGGTCGGAGTGACCCCATACTTAAATTTCTAAGATATGATAATTACTTTAAACTATAGGCTACTGAGACTTTGCCTTCATCAAGTAAGGCATTCGCATCTAAATTTTTGCACGACACATCGCTCGTATGTTATTGAAAACACACTTTATCAATCCACCCTGACTACATGCAGTCATTCCACACTTAGGTTTTCATATCAATTATGCTCTTCTAACAAAAAACAACCAATCCCAGAGACTCGGGCTCCAATTGGGACTTAAATCGCCAATGTGGCAATTTATCGAACACCTTGTATGCATTATTTATGTGTGAGTTTCTTTGTGGGTGATGGATTGCTCCACCCTCTCAAATCAGCTTGGGAATCGAGTGTGAAACACTCGTTACAACAATCACAAGATATCCTAAGGGGTATTTGGGGTTGGAAATTTTTTAGCACGGTTGCACCATTGTTGCACATTGTAGAGCATATTACCCAACACTATAATTTACAAGGAAAAATAGATAATAGAGAAAAGAAAGAGAGTGAAAAAATCATACCTGTTGCTTGAGAAAGAGAACGAGGCAGTGGGGTGAGATGGTGGCTAGAGGCATTGCGGTTTTTGGTGTCTCCTTTAACACGGGACAATGGGGGCTGGGAGTTAGGCAGAAGATTTTGTTTCTTGTTTTGTTGTGGATACTGGGGTCGTGTGGGTTTTACAAGGGAGGGATATTTGTGGGGCGGGTGACTAATTAAGAGGGGAGGGTTTTTTTGTTAATGGTTTTGGCTGAATGGGGAAAAGAAAAGAAAGAAAAAACAATAGAGAGACTTACCTAGGGCCTTAGCGTGTTGGACAGCGCCAGGCCATGTAAGTTGCGTGAGCTGGAGATCGCGAGGCAGCGTGAGGGGCAGTGTTTCGATGCTGCAAGGCTACATGAAGCGCATAACCAGTGGCGCTGTAAAGGTTGGATCGCGGAGGCTAGGGCGCCAAGCTTGGAGCGATAGACAGCATAAGGCACATCTGGGGCGCTGAATTTTCAGTGCGGGGCGGGGAAGTATTTCAGTAATGCTAGGCGACACGAGGCGCTCTAAGAGTAGACTTCTCCCCATGATGGCTCGATGTTTTCTTGTTTGTTTTGCACCCTTTTAGCTTTTTTAGGAGCCCTGATCACACCGTTCTTACAATTAGCTCCACTACCTATAAAAATACGACAAATCCACACAAAACTCACTTGTTAGTCCGCCTCAATATCAAACAAAAACAAAAACTAAAACTAAACGAATTCTACGCTACGAATTAGGTTGCCTCCTAATAAGAGCCTTAGTTAACATCATGGGATGACGAATACAACACGACCATGGGTTGCCTCCCAGGATGCGCCTGATTTAACTTCGCGGCATGATGCAGACTTTTAGAATTACATTTCGGTCACATATTGGGCTCTTCCGCGTATATCACATCTTTCTCCCCTTTTTCTACAGTCATTCCAATGTAGTGTTTCAACCTTTTCCTATTCACTTTAAACCTCTTCGTCCCATCTTCAGACTCAATTTCTACCGCTCTACTTGGGAACACTTGCATAACTCTGTATTGTCCCGACCATCTAGATTGCAGCTTATCTGGAAATAATCTCAATCTCAAGTTGTATAACAACACTAGATCTCTGGTTTGAAGTTACTATCTAGAATGTGCTTATCATGCATCATCTTCAACCTTTCTTTGTACAATCTTGTACACTCGAATGCCTGTTATCGGAACTCCTCGAGTTCATGTAACTTTGTAACTCTACTTGTGCCTGCAGTTTCCATATCCAAATTCAACTGCCACAATGCCCATAAGGCTTTATGCTCAAGCTCCACCGGAAGATGGCAGGATTTTCCAAATATGAACTTGTATGGAGACATACCAATTGGAGTTTTAAATGTTGTGCGGTAAGCCCATAACGCATCATCCAACTTCCTTGCCAAATTAGTCCGAGTCGCATTTACTGTCTTGGTCGGGACACTTTTGATTTCCCTGTTGGACACTTCCACTTGCTCGCTCGTTTGCGGGTGGTAAGGTGTGGCAACCCTATGATGAACTCCATACTTTTCTAATAGCCTTGCGAACGCTCTACTGCAGAAATGAGTTCCACCATCACTTATTATAGCTGAGTGCAAACCGTGTGAAATAAATTTCCTTAGAAATCCTATCACTCCTTTGGCATCATTGTTGGAAGTACACAACTTCAATCCAACTTGAGACATAGTCAACTGCTACCAATACTGTACTTGTTACCATACGAGCTAACAAATGGTACCACAAAATACAATCCCCACCANACATAGTCAACTGCTACCAATATGTACTTGTTACCATACGAGCTAACAAATGGTCCAACAAAATCAATCCCCCACACATCAAACACTTCCACCTCTTGAATTGTAGTCATCGACATCTCATGACGGTGAGATATGTTGCTGGTTCTTTGGCACTCATCACAACTTTTCACCTAGGCATGGGCATCCTTGAATATAGTCGGCCAATACAAACCCGACTCCAACACCTTCGTCGTTGTCCGAATTCCTCCAAAGTACCCACCATATGGTGAAGCGTGGCAGGCCTGCAAAACTAGAAGATTGATCTTTCTCGGTGATACACCTCCGGATCATGTTATCCACACAGATTTTAAAAACGTAAAGGTACATCCAGTAATAAGACTGACAACCACGAAAGAACTTTTTACTTTGAATCAAAGAGAGTTCATAAGGTACAATACCGCTTGCCAAATAGTTAGCAATATTAACATACCAAGGCGTCTCCTCTATTGCCACTGCTAGTAATTGTTCATCCAGGAATGTCTCTGTTATATTTTCAACCTCTACGTTCTTTTCGGCTCCTCAACCTTGAACGTGTCTCATCTTTCATTGCGATCTCCAA
>NC_031999.1:10072553-10103529 GCF_001879085.1 Nicotiana attenuata
GATTTTTCGAAGCCATCGACAACTGGCCTAACTGAATTTCAATGCCTTTAATAGCCGAGTCATGTACGGCTAACTTTTCTTGCATCCTTCCATTTATACAAATGATTTGTTACATCATGCCCTTGACTTCTATCATATTACTGTCGTCTTATCTAGTCACCTGTTGTTGATGAGGTTGTTGGTAAGCCAACTGTTGTTGGTGCTGCTGATTGTAACCCTGCTGCCTTTGATAGTGCACAACTTGGCCTTGTGGTCGTGCTCCCACAGGGATTGGTATTGTACTGTTGCTGGGTTGGTCTGTACTGCTGATTCTGAGGTCCCCATAGCTGTCCACCTTGACTCTGATGCTCAAAATTATTTACGTAATTCATGTCTTCTCTGAAGCCCTAGTTATCATTTTCTCCACTCTACATGCAAACATACGACTGACTGATGCAGGGTGTGCATAGGCCTCCATTTGTTGTGTCAACAATATGAACCTGTTTCGTGCCCATCTCATCCATTTTCTTTGTCAACAAGCTCATCTAGGTCATGAGAGTGGCTATGTTTTCTGCATTTGTATTGTTTGGGTCAAGAGCAACAGAATGCACTATTGAAGTGAGTGTTGTATCCCTCGTAATCGGGCCTGAAATTTGAGCCATTTTGTCAAGAAGAATCTTACACTTTGTGAGTGATTTTCTGTCAAGAAGAATCTTACACTTTGTGAGTGATTTTCTCAAGAATGCATCCCCGGCTGAAGCATCTACATTGGCCTTCAGACTGTTAGCCAAACCCATATATAATCTTTGTCCTAGCATCTGATCCCGGATGCCATGGTATGGACACTTCACCAACATACCCTTAACCTTTCCCAAGTTTCTTGCAAAGTTTCAGTTGGTTTCTGACTGAACTGCAATATATCATCATTTTCCTTGCAGTCTTATTGGGTGGATAGAACTTGTTTAAGAACTGCTTGACTAGTTCCTTCCAAGTAGCAATGGAGTTTATTGGAAGCGAATTTAGCCAAGTTTCAGCCTCCCCAATCACTGTGAATGGAAACAGTAACAATCTGATTGCTTCGAGTGTCACATTCGACTGTCTTTGAGTGACACAAATTGATAGGAAATTCTTCAGATGTTGTTGTGGGTCTGCGATGTAAGACCACGAAGAACAACTTTGTCCTACAGCAAGTGCAGAATGTTGTTTGTAATTTGAAAATTCTCCGTTTGTATCAAAGGGACTACAATTACAGTTGCCAGATTGTCAACAGTTGGTTGCGCCCAATCATACAGAGCATCCTCTGGCACAAGGGGTGCTACCACTCTAATGTTTGGGTCAACTTAATTATTTTTATTGTTCCCGTTGAGGTTCTCGACGTCACCCATTTCAATTTCGATTTGTTCGCTCAATTTTAGGTGTTTTTCCTTCTTGTTAGCCCGACTCAATGTCCTGAATGCTTTCTCGGGATCTGAGAGAACTTCAAATAGTTCACCAATTCTCAAGGAGCTTCTAGGCATGCACCTGAGACACGGAAGAATTCAAACGTGAGAATTTTAATGGAAATATTATTAGCACCACAGAAAATTAATCTAACTAAAAATCCTAGCAATTCTTTCAAGTTGTAACGAATAACACCGTTAGTTCCCCGACAACGGCGCCAAAATTTGATCACGCCCACCAACTATGCCTTATAAAAAGGACTAAGCGTTCGCTACAAAAATAATCCGGTTCAAGAGTCCGGAGTCGAATCCCACAGGGAACTAACCTATTTGCCACAACTTTTCGGTATTACTATTGATAAGCTCAGACAACTTTTAGAGTTTAATATTTGATTTGTGAATTAAAAAAAATTACTTAATTAAGAAAAAATGATAGTAAAAACTATCAACTAGCAAGAATGAGGTTGAATCAAGGATAATAAGATCTAGGGTTTACGATTTTCCCAATTGCCGGATTAATTCCTGACACGTTAGCTATAATCGCACCGTAACACTCTCTAAAGATTACGAGTTCTTGTTTACCGCAATTATCTCTCGATAAATTATGATTTAGAAGTATTCTCTCGAACTACTCAAGCTGACAATTCGTACAACTCATAAATATCACGCTAAAGATTCATTATCTCTAATCCCGCTTTCAATTAATCTCTTAACTTACTCGAAAGTGGAGTTGTTCAACAATAATCTAATCAAGTATTCTCTCTCAAGAAATACAAGATAACTAGACACGATTAATCAAGGGCTCTTCAATTGACCACAATAAACACATTGCTGAACAATTAAAGAGTAAAAACGTCTCAATTATATCAAAATGTAATCAAGACTTCATCCAATAATCAATTCTATCAACCCTAGATGACAGGTTTAGCTACTCATAACTGTGTAAATAGTCACCGTAATATCTAAAAGCATTAAACTACAAATTAAAGGAAAGCGGAGAGAAAAACTCGAGTGATTCGTGCTTCTAAAGTGTTCTGTATCCTCTTGCCTCTCTACTGATGCCTAACCCCTCAAAAACTAACTTTCAAAGGTTTTTATAGGATTGGGGCCGAAGTATACATGTCCAAAACTAGTGAGAAAATAAAATTTGCTCGGATAGCAAAGGCACTGTCAGAGGTGCCAACATTTCTACTTGAGGAACTGTTAGGGGCGCCAATGTTTCTGCGTGAAGCACTATCAGGGGCGCCAATGATAGTGCCTTGGACAAGGCCTTGCACTGTCTATGGACATGACTTTTCATTGCCTTACACGTCTTCTTTATTGCTCCATTTTGTAGCTCAAAGGTACCATTTCGTCCAACTTTTCTTCAATTCATGTCCAAGCATTTCTACACGTGAAATAAGCTCTATTATGCTCAATTGTCACACAAATTAACATCCAAACAACAAGCAAGTAGGGTAAATAATGTCAAAATATATGAAATTATAGCACGACATCACGGGTCAACCCGGTACTGATAGTAGACTATAATTATGCAATTTAGATACTATTTACACTCTAATTTTGCCGCACTTTATCAATGTTTGAATGTTAAAAGATAACAAAATGCTCTAATTAAGAGTTTTATATTTTGCAGGAGCCACTCCGAGCTATGAAGAAGCTAAAGAGTGTTTTGGAGTCAATATGGAGCATTAAAGGCCAATCGGAGGACAACACGGACGAAAAGGAGAAAGAAAAGCAAGTGGGAAAGTCCCCTCCAGGTGCACGGTCGTGGATTGACCACGCACTGGGCCGCACACTGAGGCAGAATGCTGGGCGAAATCCGGAGTCCAATCTGTGGTTCAATCCGCGGCCGCGGACGAGCGGACGGAAGCCATTAACCCAGGGTCAATTATGTAATTTCCAAGGCGACTAACCTAAACCTATATGAAGCCTAATTCGTCCAAAAGAGGGGGAGAGCGGTTTCTAGAGAGATTTTGAAGGCAAGAACACGGAAGAAAGACAGAGAATTTCCTTAGAGTTTTTATCTTCTTCTTTTTAATTCCATTGTTGATTATGACTTTCTATAGTGAATTTTTATCTATAAGTATGAGTAGCTAAACCGTCATCTGGGGTTGATGGAACCAATTGTTGGATGAAATCTTGACTCTGTTTTGACATAATTCAGCCGTTTTTACTCTATGATTCTTCAACTACGTGTGTCTTGTGATTAATTGAAAGGGCCCTTGATTAATCGTGTCTAGTTATCTTGTGTTGTTTGAGAAAAAACACATGGTTAGATTGTTGTTGAACAACACTACCTTCGGGTAAGTTAAGAGATTAATTACTTGAATTTAAAAGCAGGCTTAGAGATAACGAAGCTTTGGTGGGATAATTCTGAGTTGCATAAATTGTTACCTAGAGTAGTTCGAGAGAATGCTTCTAGTAAATTATCGTAATTGATCGAGAGATAATTGCGGTAGCCCAGAACTCATATCCATTATAGAGTGTTACGGCGAGATTATAGCTAACGTGTCAGGAATTAATCCGACAATTAGGGAAATCAATAACCCTAGACCATTTTACCATTTAATTCAACTCTATTCTTGATTATTGCTGGTTTTATTGTCATTTTTCCTTAGTTAACTAAATTCTTTCATTATCCATTAAAAATCGTGCATCCAGGAATTGTTTGAGCTTATCATTAGTAGTGCTAAAAGTTGCAGTAAATAGGCTAGTTCCCTGTGGATTCGACTCTGGACTTGGACCGAATTATATTTGCAGCGACCGCTTAGTCCTTTTGATAAGGCATAGTTGGGCATGATCAAATTTTGGCGTCGTTGCCGGGGAACTACCGGTGTTATTTATTGCAACTTGGAAGAATTGCTAGGATTATTAGTTTAGATCAATTTTCTGTGGTGTTAAAAATATTTCCATTGAAATTCTCACGTTTGAACTCTTCTGTGACTCAGGTGCATGCCTAGAAGCTCCTTGAGAACTAGTGAACTCTTTGAAGGACTCTCAGATCCCATGAAAGCATTCCGGACATTAAACCGGGCTAACAAGAAGGGCAAACAGCTAAAACAAAACGAACAATTCGAAATTGAAATGGGTGACGTAGACAACATCAACGGGAACAACAACAATGATCGAGATGACCCAAATGTCAACGTGGTAGCACCTCTTGTGCCGGAAGCTGCTCTCTATGATTGGGCGCAACCAACTGCAGATAACCTGGCCACAGCAATTGCGGTTCCTCAGATACACGCAGAGACATTCCAAATTACGAACAACATGTTGCACCTGTTGCAGAATAAAGGGATGTTCTCAGGGTCATACATCGAAGACCCACAACAACATCTGAAGAACTTTATATCAATTTGTGTCACTCAAAGACAACCGAATGTGACTCCTCAGGCAATCAAATTATTATTGTTCCCATTATCAGTGACTGGGTAGGCTCAAACTTGGCTGAATTCGCTCCCAATAAACTCCATTGCTACTTGGGAGGAACTAGCCAAGCAGTTCTTAAACAAGTTTATCCACCCAACAAAACTATGAGGCAAATTGATGAGATATTGCAATTCAGGCAGAAATCGACTGAGACTTTGCAAGAAACCTGGGAGAGGTTTAAGGGTATGTTGGTAAAGTGTCCGCACCATGGCATTCCAAATCAGATGCTGGGAAAGAGATTCTATATGGGTTTGGCTGACAGTCCTAAGGCCAATGTAGATGCCTCTACCGGGGGTGCATTCTTGAGCAAAACATTCACAGAGTAAGATTCTTCTTCACAGGTTGTCTCAAAATTCAGGCTGGATGACGAGAGACACAACACTTACTCCAGTAGTGCATTATGTCGCTCTTGACCCAAACAACACAAATGCAGAAAACATAGCCACTATCATAACCCAGATAAGCTTGCTGACTAAGAAAATCGATGAGATGGGTACGAAACAGGTGCACATTGTTGATACCACAAATGGAGGCTTATGCACTCCTTGCATAAACCAGCCATATGTGTGCTCGTGGAGTGGAGAGAATGACAACAAGGGTTTCAGATAAGACATGAATTATGTCAATAATTTCGGAGGTCAGAGGCAAGGTGGGCAGCAATGGGACCAACATCAAACCAGCAGTACAGACCAAACAACCACAGCACAACCCCAATCCTGGAGGAGCATGACCACAAGGCCAAGTCGTGCCTTATCAAAGGCAGCAGGGCTATAATCAGCAACACCAGCAGCAGTTGGCTTACCAACCACCTCATCAACAGTAAGATAGTAACATGATCGAAATCAGGGGCATGCTGCAACAACTCATTGGGACAAATGGAAAGATGCAAGAGAAGTTAGCTGCACATAATTCAGCAGTTAAAGGCATTGAAACTCAATTGGGACAACTATCTATGGCCTTGAACAATCGCCCATAAGGAACATTGCCTGCAGATACAAACATTAATCCAGAGGAGCAGAACCCAAATCAGCTCATGGCAGTGAGTCTCGGGAATGGAAGAGATTTAGACAGAGAGCAAAAAGTTACTCAATCTAGGAGAGAGACAACGCCAACTACTCTAGTTACATTAGAGACAGATGAGCCAGCAGAGCTCACTGAGGTTGTAATTGAACAGGCACATGTCGACAAGGGTACGGAGAAGGAAGGTAAACAACTCCTAGAACAGGTGGTAGAAAAAGCTTCCAGCAAAGAAAAGACACAAAGCAGTTGGCAAAGGTTGACTCATGCACCATTCCCTCATGCAAAAATTTGACTTCCAGGACCTGTCCACTTTAACTCTGACATAGACCTGTAGCGCGGTAGTGATGAGGCTTATGGCTCAAAAGGTGTCTGATCCGGGTAGTTCACCATCCCATGCACCATCGAGAGTTATGCTTTTACTAAAGTATTGTGTGACTTGGGAGCCAGTATAAACTTGATGCCCTTGGCAATCTATACAAAACTGGGCATTGGCAGAGCTAGACCGACCTCAATGTTGCTGCAACTGGCTAATCGCACAGTCAAAAGACCGACAGGAATTCTTTATGATGTGCTTGTTCAAGTGGGAAAATTTGTATTCCCTGCAGACTTCGTCATTCTTGACTGTCAAGTGGATGAAGAGATACCAATTATTCTGGGAAGGCCATTTTTAGCCACTGGGAGAGCATTGATTGATTGTGAGATTGGAGAATTGAAAATGAGGTTGAACAATGAAGAGATAATATTCCATGTTCAACAATCTATGAGGAGACCTAGAGAATTTGCAAATTGCTCACTAGTGGAGGCCGTAGATGTAATACTACAAGAGGAGGATGACACTATAAATGTCAGGGATCCGTTAGAAGCCTGCTTGATGAATCTGGAAAATGTGGATGGTGAGGAGTTGGCAGAGTGGGTCATTGCTCTCAAGGTTCAAGGGTTATGGAAAAGGGAACCCCAGTTCGAGCCCCTACACTTAAGAAGAAAGAACACCACCACCTGCGAAACCATCGATAGAGGAGCCACCACAGTTGGACCTGAAACCGCTTCCAGCTAACCTCAGCTACGCTTCTTAGGGCCTAATTCTACTTTACCTGTTATTGTATCATCTGGTTTGCTAGTTGTGCAGGTAGAGTAACTTCTACAGGTGTTACAGGAATGTAAGACTACTATTGGTTTGACCATGGCAGACATAAAGGGTATTAGCCCAGCTTTTTGTATGTACAAGATTCTCTTGGAAGAAGGGCAAAAACCTTCCAGAGAACATCAACGAAGGCTGAACCTGAATATGAAGGAGGTGGTGAAGAAGGAAGTGATCAAATGGATAGATGTGGGTATCATCTTCCCCATCTCTAACAGCAATTGGGTCAGCCCTGTTTAGTGTGTGCCAAAAAAGGGAGGAATGATGGTCGTACAAAATGAGAATAACGAGTTGTTCTTGACTCGTACAGTCACGGGATGGCGGATTGCATGGATTATCGGAAATTGAACACAGCCACCCGGAAGGACCATTTTCCCTTGCCATTCATTGACCAAATGTTGGACAGGTTGGCTGGGCGATCTCACTTCTGTTTGTTGGATGGATATTTGGGGTACAATCAGATCTCAATAGCCCCCGAATACAGAGAGATAACATCCTTCACCTGTCCGTATGGCATCTTTGCCTTTTGGAGAATGCCTTTTGGACTTTGCAATGCGGCTACATTCCGACAGTGTATGTTAGCCATTTTCACGGACATGGTTGAAGACATTATGGAGGTATTTATGGATGATTTCTCCGTGGTAGGGGATTCATTCGAGGACTATCTTCACAATTTAACAAGAGTGCTCAGAAGATGTGTGGAGACAAATTTAGTGCTAAATTGGGAAAAGTGCCATTTTATGGTACAAGAAGGGATAGTCTTAGGGCATCGAGTGTCCAGTAAAGGAATTGAGGTTGACCATGCTAAGGTTAACGTGATTGAGAAGTTGCCACCGCCAACTTCGATCCAAGCAGTTAGAAGTTTCCTTGGGCACGCCGGGTTCTACAGGCGATTCATAAAAGATTTCTCTAAGATTGCTAACCCTTTATGTAAACTCCTTGAAAAGGATCAGCCCTTTGTGTTTTCTAATAATTGCAGGTTGGCATTTGAGGAGCTGCAGAAGATATTGGTGACTGCACCCATCATTGTTGTACCCAACCGGGAGCAACCATTCGAGCTCATGTGCGACGCAAGTGACTATGCTATAGGAGCAGTCCTGGGGCAGCGAAAGGATAAGCTGATGCACCCAATTTACTATGCAAGCAGAACGCTAAGTGGTGCACAGCTCAATTACACCGTGACGGAAAAAGAGATGTTGGCTGTAGTTTTTGCATTCGACAATTTAGGTCGTACTTGATTGGTTCAAAAGTTATTGTTTATACTGACCATGCAGCAATTAGGTACTTGATAGCAAAAAAGGAGTCAAAGCCACGCTTGATCCACTGGGTTCTTTTGCTACAAGAATTCGATATGGAGATTCGTGACAGAAAAGGGACAGAGAACCAAGTAGTAGACCACCTCTCAAGGTTTCAAGGAACTGAAAAGAAGGTAGAGGTTGAAGATATAACAGAGACATTCCTGGATGAACAGTTACTAGCAGTGACAATGGAGGAGACGCCACGGTATGCTGATATTACTAATTATTTAGCAAGCGGTATTGTACCTTATGAACTCTCTTCAATTTAAAAGAAAAAGTTCTTTCGCGATTGTCGGTCTTATTATTGGGATGAACCTCTACTTTTTAAAATATGTGTAGATAACATGATCCGAAGGTGTATCCCCAAGAAAGATCAACATTCTGTTTTGCTTGCCATGCTTCACCATATGGTGGACACTTTGGAGGAATTCAGACAGCGGCTAAGGTGTTGGAATTGGGTTTGTATTGGCCAACTCTGTTCAAGGATGCCCATTCTTGGGTGAAAAGTTGTGATGAGTGCCAAAGGACAGGCAACATATCTAGACGTCACGAGATGCTAATGACTACTATTCAAGAGGTGGAGGTATTTGAAATATGGGGGATTGACTTTATGGGGCCATTCGTCAGCTCGTATGGTAATAAATACATACTGGTGGCAGTTGACTATGTCTCCAACTGGGTTGAAGCTGTGGCTCTCCCAACCAATGATGCAAAAGGGGTGACAGGCTTTCTAAAGAAAAACATCTTCACACGTTTTGGCACCCGAGAGTTATAATCAGTGATGGTAGAACCCATTTTTGCAATAGAGCGTTCGCACATCTGTTGGAAAAGTATGGAGTTCGCCATAAGGTGACCACACCTTATCACCCACAGTCGAGCGAGCAAGTTGAAGTGTCAAACCGGGAAATCAAAAGTGTCCTAACCAAGACAGTGAATGCGACAAGGACTGATTGAGCAAAGAAGCTGGATGAAGCATTATGGGCGTACAACACAACATTTAAAACTCCAATTGGTATGTCACCATACAAGCTAGTGTTTGGAAAAGAATGCCACCTTCCGGTGGAGCTTGAGCACAAAGCCCTTTGGGCACTGCGGCAGTTAAATTTGGATATGAAGTCTGCAGGCACTAGTAGAGTCACTGAGTTACATGAACTCGAGGAATTCAGGTTTCATGCATTTGAGAATGCAAGATTGTACAAAGAAAGGATAAAAATGATGCATAATAAGCATATTCTAGATCAGAACTTCGAACCGGAGATCTAGTATTGCTATACAACTCAAGACTAAGATTGTTTCCAGGTAAATTGAAGTCCCAATGGTCAGGATCCTTCAAAGTGGTACAAGTGTTCTCAAGTGGATCTGTAGAAATTAAATCCGAAGATGGAACAAATAAGTTCACGGTGAATAAGCAAAGGTTGAAACATTACCTTGGAGTGATCGAAGAAAAGGGGGATGGAGTGGTGATATATTTGGAAGAGCCCCAATACATGAGCGAAGAGAAATAATAAAATCCTGCATCGTGTCGCGACGTTAAATCAGGCGCTTCCTGGGAGTCAACCCATGATTTGTTGTAAATCGTCGTGTCGCAACGTTAAATTAGGCGCTTTTTGGGAGGCAACCCATTATTTTTTTCTTTGTTCTTATTTTTTTAATTGATTTTTGAACGGTGACAATATTGATCGATCTACTAAGGTGCAGGAACGAACGTATGCGGAGCGGAAGGACTCAGGGTGACGAAATAATCCTGGAGATAGGCAAAAAGTGCGAAAAAAGCAAAAAAAATATGAGGCCTCAATCCGCGGCCGCGGATTAGACCGCGGATCGACCGTGAATTTTGCATAGTGTTCTATCCACGGCGGCGGATCTGACCGCGGATGCTGCGACGTTCAGGTTCAGTTCAACATTTTTTTGATGTTTTTTTTCTTTCTTTTCTCTTCTCTTCTTTCCTTTTAATTAATTAATTTTTTTTTACTTAACCCCCCTCCCCCCCCATTTTTCACCGCCACTCCGCGTTTCTCCCCCCCCCCCCCCCCCCCCCCCAACAAACAATCTAACAAAACCCTCCCCTCCCCCTTCCCCCAAATCAGAAACAACGAACCCCTCCCCCTTCTTCCCCCCAATTTTTTTAAGTCAACAAAATCTCCTCTCCTTCACCCTCTTCTCTACTCAATCACTACCCAAGCTCCATTCCTCACAAGATCTTAAAGTAAGTAACATGCTTATACTTTTTTTTTTGTTAGTTTTTTTTAATTTTTTTTCATTCTTTTTTTCTTCTAGTGTAAGTGTAGGATAGCAGAAGTTATGGGTACTCTTACCGGTACCCAAGCAAATTACGTGGACAATAGATCCACATGGCATACATTTATTCGGCTGAAATTACACATGGACAACGCTTGCTCACACACACTTTTGTTTTAATATTGGTCGGGATTTTAGTGTTTAAGTGGCACATTAAAGGGTTGGTTAATATGTTTAAATGGAGCGGACTAAAGAATAAGTAGTAAAGTAAAAATTGATCTCAATTTTAGGGGTTGGGATCTGCTCTAGTAATTTTTGCTCCAGTATTGGTCAATGCTGGCTTGAGATCATGCCAACTTAGCTTAATAAAATCCAATGGTTGTAATTCATTTTCTAAAAAGCAAAGTCAATTCCTCTCTTTTCAACCTTTCTTCAACCACACAAGTCACTGAGAAAAGCTTGTTCATATCAGGCAGGCTAGTCAAAGATCAAGTTGCTATCAGAGATGCTGAAAAAAAGACAGTGAGCGTTTTGTGCTCGCTACTTAGCCTAGGTTACAAATAGCCTTGGAATTTTTGTTTGAGTTACTAATAGGATTGATTGGTGAGGAATACTTGAGAATATTAGGTAAAAACGAAAAATAAAATAAACTACTATCTATGTGTTCTTCATCTGCTCCCACAAACTAAAATATTAGAACAAGTTTACTTTCTTTCGACTAGCTATTGAAACTTTCAAAAATCATTCCGCCATGATAAAATGCAAATTCATTCTTTAAAACTCAAAACCCAAAAAAATAAAATCGAATAAATTCTTTTTTTAAACAGTATCTACTTAGTACCTTCCTAAGAATTTCGAATTGTTGGGTGTTTATAAAGTTATGAAGCAGCGAAGAAGAAGAAGATGAGAATGGCAGCGAGTATGGTGTAGGTTTTTTATCTTTGAATTAACAGATCTAGAAAAGAGGTTGGAAAGAGAGGAATTGGCTTTGCTTTTTAGAAAATGATTTAAAACCATTGGATTTTATTAAGCTGAGTTGGCAAGATCTCAAGCCATCATTGAACAATATTTGAGCAAAATCTACTGGAGCGGATCCCAACCCCAATTTTAGGGGGCCGTTGATGTAGTTGGCCAAAGTTAATATACGGCTTTGGATATTACCTTAATGTTACATTGTTTTGGACCTCTCCTAAGGTATATTTTTTAGCACACTATACTTATCAGGACCTTTTTCTTTTTAGCAAACAAGAAATATATATATATATATATATATATATATATATATTAAAAACTACGTAGCGTTCAGTACATGACTTTCATACTTTATGTCACTAAGAACACTTTGATTGCCTAAGCTTGCTAATGTACTGCAAGCATCATAAGATAGATACTTCACAAAAGCATAGTGTTCTACTAGTTTACTTTCCACAAAACATTTTACATAAGATGGTGGTTCAACAAAATGTCTTTTCCCTTTTATTAGATCAACCGCCTTCTTTGCCATTTGATGAGCTATATTATTCCCTTGCCTGAATGCGTGCTGGAGGGTTATCTCCTTCTGCTGGTGCATTAACAACCTACACTTATCAGGACCTTCGTTAAAGAGGTGCTAAATAAACTATAGATTACAAGTGAAAAGAGAAAAAGCAAAAATGCAAATTCTCGCTTTTCATTGGACACTGAGCAGTTGCATATAAAATCTCAAGTGTCATTGAATATTCTGTCAAATCTTCGTTCTGCCAACGTTAAAAAATATTTCCATTCTTCTATCTTAAATTTTTATACTTCAATTAAAAAATTTGTTTTTATAGGATTGCATTCTTATGGCAGAAGAAATTAAAGAATGATATTTTAAGTCGTTTAGTAAGTATGGTATCTCGAGTCTGGAATTTCTATTAAATCATTTGCACAATGTGGGAAAATTACTATCCTCAAGATAATTTCTTTGAGACACATTACCTACATTTTTTCCATATTTTAATTAAAATTCTCTTGCACAATATTACTATTTTAGCTTACTTTTTTTGTACTTTTATGATATATTCAGTGGCACGGTTTATACAAGCGGTGGTGACAATATGAATGCTATTTACAGTAATGTATTGATAATATTATCCACCGATCACTATTATTTAGATTAGAAAGAGTCAGTAAGGAAGAAATATTTTATATGTATATCCACTTCCAGGTAAGATACTTTTACCGACTTGATAAATAATTTTAAAGGTCTCTTGAAAAATCATAAAATTATTTTCAATTTGAGGAGAGTGCGGTAGTTTCGATTTTAAATTGATAATATTTAAGTTTTTCAAGGAAAATGTTTTTTTATCTTTCTTCGGCACAGAAATTTTTAATAACTCATTTCTTGACATTCTTTATGCATGATTTATGAGTTTTTTAAATTGTACGATACTGAATGCTTCATATTATAAACTTACTTTTTTCGTTTCTTCTCCAAGGTTGATGGCTAATAAGGAGTAATATTTTGCTCATAGTTATCAACATTTACGAACCAAAGAAAAAACAAACAAGATTAAAAAAAGGAAAAGAAAAAAAAATTCGAAGTGATGGAGAATTTGGAGCTATACTGCTGGTGTCATCATTAAATGAGTTAGTTCCTTTTTTCGCATTTATCTTTTCTTTCATAAACAATGATAATTAAAAATGTATACATTAAAATTTTGAAAGTAACTTTTAACATTTGAAAAAAAATAAAACCTTAACCGACAATTAAATTTCAAATGTTGATTACTAGTCTTTTTTAAATGATTCTGCTTGGACAATATTTGATTTAAGTTTTAAAAATTAGTATTTGAAATTAAAATTGAAGTTGAAAAGAAGTTAAAATTATGTTTGACGGGAATTTTACTTGGAGAAGAAGTCAAACTTTTGCAACTGAAATATTACTTCATTTGAGATACTCAAACAACATTTTAGCTTTCATTTAAAAGTGAAGTTGAAATAATAGATAAATTTATAAAACAAACATCGATTGCAAATAATGTCTGTCCAAATTGTTATGTCGAGGAAGAGGCAAACCCGAAAATAAAGAAGATAAAGAACACCAAATTTTAACGTGGAAAACCCTTCAAATCGAAGGTAAAAACCACGGGATCACAAAGATCCAAAAAGCTTCACTATAACAATAAGAGGGTTACAAAAGTTCTCCAAATTGGCTACACAACAAGTGCCAAACACAGAGCAACAATAGCAACAAGAGCAACAACGAATCAATTGAAGAAAGAGGAGAATCCACAAAAACGAAGCTGCTGTTCGAGGCTCGAAATCAGATGCTACAGGCCTTAAATCTGATCTCTACCGTTCAAATCAATGACCAAGATGTTACGAACACTCAGTCAAAATTTCAGCCCGATCCAACGGTCAACGAAACAGAAAACGTGATTTGGAGTTGGCTGGTCGGAATAAAAATCTGCAGCAAAACAAATATTTTTCTTCTCTCTTCTCTCTTGATGAAAGCTCTCTCAAAAACCACTCTTATGTGTTTAAGTCTTTCAAAGACTTGTATCAATGAGCATAGAATATTTCTCCGAGGTTGTCTTATTTATAGATCATGAGTGGTGCTTTCTCTTAAAGCCAAAACTCACTCAAAATAGGAATAAACACCGAATCCAATTCCGAATAGGAATGGAAACCAAAAGAGAATAGTATTAGGCAATTGGGCCATTGGTTTGACAATATGGGCATGTGCCCAACAAGCTCCCCCTCCAGCCAAGGGGCCAAATGTGTCTTCAAGTAGAGGAACTATTGACAGGCTTCATGCCTGCCAATTTTCTGTAAAATTCATGTTTATCTGCAACCACCGCCTTTGTCAGCATATCCGAAGGATTTTCATCAGTGTGTATCTTCTCAACCTCAAATAATTTCTCTTTCACGCCCATTCTTATCCAGTGATACTTTCTATTTATATGTTTGGTCTTAGAATGAAAAGTGGAGTGCTTGGAGACAAATAGCACTCTGATTATCACAAAATAAGATGTACCTTGGCTTCTCAAAGCCAAGATCATTAATAAACTCCTTCATCCATAATAGTTCTTTGGCACCTTCTGTGACAGCAATATATTCGGCTTCTGTGGTGGATAGAGTTATGCACTTCTGTAGTCTAGATTACCAAGAAATAGCTCCCCCTGCAAAAGTGATCAAATAACCGGAAGTGGATCTTGAATTATCAAGATTGCCTCCTAAATCAGAGTCTATGTAACAAACAAGTTCAGGCTTGCCATTGCCAAAGCACAGCATCAAATCTGCAGTACCTTTCAAATACCTTAATCTCCATTTTACTACATCCCAATGTTCTTTTCCAGGATTAAAAATGAATCTACTAACAGTACCAACGGCATGTGCAATATCTGGTTTAGTGCAAACCATAGCATACATCAAGCTACCAACGGCAGAAGAGTAAGGAATACGAGACATCTCCTTTTTCTCTTCATCAGTAGATGGACTCTGAATAATACTTAATTTGAAGTGTTTAGCAAGAGGTGTACTGACCACTTTTGCATCTGTCATATTAAACCTCTTGAGTACCTTCTCAATGTATTGCTTTTGGGACAAAAATAACTCCTTTCTATCTCTGTGTCGGTGGATTTGAATGTCCAAGATTTTCTTTGATGGCCCCAAGTCCTTCATCGCAAACGGTTTGCTCAACTGCTTCTTAAGGACTGAAATTCAGGATTTATTCTTGCCAACAATAAGCATGTAATCCATATAGAGCAATAAAATAATAAAATCATCATTAGAGAACTTCTGGAAGAATACACAGTGGTCTGAAGAAGTTTTCTTGTACCCTTGTACTTATATGACAGATTCAAACTTCAAATATGATTGCCTTGGAGCTTGTTTCAATCCATACAGGCTCTTTTTCAATTTGCAAACATTATTTTCTCTCCCCTTAGTTACACAACCCTCAGGTTTCTCCATATAAATCTCCTCATCTAAATCACCATGAAGAAAAGGAGTCTTGACATCCATCTGCTCAACCTCTAAATCTAGACTTGCAGCTAAGCCTAGAACCACACGAATAGAAGACATCTTCACAACATTGGAGAAAATTTCATCAAAGTCAACTCCCTTCTTCTGGACAAAACCTTTAACAACTAACCTCGCCCTGTATCTAGGCGCAGACGTATGGTTATCTTGCTTTATCCTGAATATCCATTTGTTAGATAAAGCTCTCTTACCTTTCGGCAATTTCACTAGCTCATATGTGCCATTCTCATGGAGTGACTTCATCTCATCTTCCATCGCTTCGATCCACTGATCTTTGTGAGTATCTTGCATGGCTTGTTCATAATTCTCATGTTCTCCCATGTCTGTCAAAAGTACATACTCATTAGGAGGATAGTGCATGGATTTTTGCTTCTCCCTTGTAAATCTTCTAAGAGAGGTTTCAGGAGCATTCGAAGTAGTTACCTGTGCAGGAATTGGTTGCTGATCAACCACAACTTCATCAACTGGAGCATCCATAACATCTACACCATGATGATCATTTTGATCTTGATCACTATCTCCATCATTGTCTTGGGTTCCTTCATATGCAATAGGTGCCTTAGCAATTGAAACTGGATTAATATCAACTAAGCTCTCGTTACTCTGAGAATCTATCTTATCAGCTTTTATCAATATCTTCAATAGTTTGGTCTTCAAAGAATATTACATCACGACTTCTAATAAGTTTATTGTCAACTGGATCATAAAAATGATACCCAAATTGATCTTGACCATAACCGATAAAGATGCACTGCTTAGTTTTGACATCCAGTTTCGATCTCTCATCTTTAGGAACATGCACACAAGCTTTATACCCAAAAATTCTCAGGTGATCATAAGAAAAATCTTTGGTAAACCAAACTCTGTCTGGGACATCACCATCCAAAGCAACAATAGGAGACAAATTGATAACATAGGCAACAGTGTTAAGTGCTTCCGCCCAAAATGTATTTGGAAGTTTAGCCTCTGAAAGTAAGCATCTAACTCTCTCAACTAGAGTTCTATTCATCCTCTCTGCCAAACCATTCAATTGAGGCGTCTTGGGTGAAGTTTTCTGATGACGAATTCCTTGTTCCTTGCAATAGTTATCAAAGGGACCATAATATTCACCACCATTGTCAGTGCGAATACATTTTAATTTATTCCCCGTCTATCTCTCAGCTAAGGCCTGAAATTCCTTAAACATGCCAAGTGCTTGATATTTAGATTTCAAAGGATACACTCAGAGCTTACGTGAATGATCATCAATGAATGTCACAATGTAAAGTGCACCACCTTTTGACTTTACTTTAAAAGGACCACACAAATCAGAGTGTACTAGCTCCAATAAATCGGGCTTTCTTGAGGGAGGATGGCTATCAAAGGAAACCCTTTTCTTTTTGCCAGCTAAACAATGGATACACCTTTTCAGCTTTGCTTGTTTCAATCCAGAAAGCAAACTTTTCTTAGCCAAACACGTAATCCCCCTATCGCTCAATCTTCTGATCTTCTGTACCACAATTCTGATAAAGTATCACTTACTACCAGATTTATTGAGTCATTAAGAATAGAGCCTTGTGTCAGATATAACTAACCAGACTTGACTCCACGAGCCACTACTAACGATCCCTTAATGAGCTTCCATTGGCCATTAAAGAGGGCATTATGGTAACCTTCATCGTCTAATCTTCCTGCGGAGATCAAATTGAAAGGAAAGTCTGGAGCATACTTAAGATCTTGAAGAACTAATGTTGAACCATTATTAGCTTTCAACCAAACTATGCCAACACCAAACACCTTAACTTCACTGGCATTTCCCATCGTTAACACTCCAGAATCAACAGGAGTATAAAATGAGAATTTTTTTTTCTTGGTGTGACATGTGACGTAGCTCCAGAATCTACTATCCAGCTCGTCTCATGGGATACCAAATTGATGACGTTTTCATCATAAGCAAAAAGAAGGTCATCTCGAACAATAGCAGCAATATTGTTCTCGTTATTTTTAGTTTTCTTTCCTTCTCTAGTGTCTTGATTCAACTTCGGCAAAACCTTTTGATATGTCCCTTCTTGCCACACTGGTTGCATGTAATATTATGGTATTTGGACCTTGACTTACTTCTACTTTTACCTCTATTCCACGAGCCTCTTGTTCTATCTCTCCCGCGGTCTTCTATAACCAAGATATCTTCTTGCAAGGACGAACCCTGAGATTTTCTCCTTACTTCCTCGTTCAACTCACCACTCTTGGCATATTCCATGGTCACCTTACCTCCAGGAGCTGAATTTGTCAAAGAAACACGAAGAGTTTCCCAAGAGTCTGGGAGAGTATTAAGAAGCCAAAGTCCTTGTATCTCATCATCAAAATTAACTTCCATTCCAGATAGCTGATCAAGGACGCCCTGAAAATCATTTATGTGATCAAGGATAGGGCTGCCTTCCTTGTATTTAAAGGTCATCAATTGCTTTAGCAGGAACAACTTGTTGTTCCCAGTTTTTGAAGTATAAAGAGCCTCTAGCTTTTCCCACAATGATCTCGCATGTGTCTCGTTCACAACATGGTTGCGAACATTATCTTAAACCCATTGGCGTATATATCCACATACTAGTTGGTGCTCGAAATCCCTATCTTCATCGGATATACTCTCGGATTTATGAGCTGAAAAAACGGATAGATGCATCTTCTTCATGAACAACAAATCTTTAATATTGCTTCTCCAAACATTATAATTTCTCCCATTTAAACATACCATCTTGCTCAAATTCGCCTCCGTTCTGTAACAACCCGGATAAATAACCAAGGCTCTGATACCACTGTTATGTCGAGGAAGAGGCACACCCGAAAATAAAGAAGATAAAGAACACCAAATTTTAATGTGGAAAACCCTTCAAATCGAAGGTAAAAACCACGGGATCACAAAGATCCAAAAAGCTCCACTACAATAATAAGAGGGTTACAAAAGTTCTCCAAATTGGCTACACAACAAGTGCCAAACACGGAGCAACAATAGCAACAAGAGCAACAACTAATCAATTGAAGAAAGAGGAGAATCCACAAAAACGAAGCTGCTGTTGGAGGCTCTGAATAAGATGCTACGGGCTTCCAAATCCGATCTTCACCGTTCAAATCAAAGACCAAGATGTTACAAATGCTCAATCAAAATTTTAGCCTAATCCAACGGTTAACGAATCAGAGTACGTGATTTGAAGTTGGCTGGTCGGAATAAAAATCTGCAGCAAAACAAATATTTTTCCTCTCTTCTCTCTTGATGAAAGCTCTCTGAAAAACCACTCTTATGTGTTTAAGTCTTTCAAAGGCTTGTATCAATGATCTTAGAATAATTCTCCAAGGTTGCCCGATTAATAGATCATGAGTGGTGATTTCTCTTAAAGCCAAAACCCACTCAAAATAGGAATAAACACCGAATCCAATTCCGAATAGGAATGAAACCAAAAGAGAATATGATTAGGCTATTGGGCCTTTGGCTGGACAACATGGGCATGTGCCCAACACAAATGGCTTCATAACTCAAAACCAAAATTCTTAAATAAGCATATAATTAAAACAAATTTCACTTGGGCCAACAAATTCTCTCTTTTTTATGATGACAAACTCTGTGCTTTTCATAAGTATAAGCCCTGTTTCAACTCAGCTCAATATCAACACAATTTTAGAACACTTTCCATTTTAAAGTCACAAATCATCAAGGACCAGGTTCATTAGGTTATAAACATCACAGTCCAATGTAAAAGAACACAACCTATCTTCCCCGTTTTTGCATCATCGAAAAGTTGCATAATTATGTTAGATAACCAGATTTAATAGATATTACTCATGGCCACTGCGGCTACTTCAAATGCATTCATGGAGTCAAGCATCATTTATCAATCTAATGATATTCTCCATCTAACATCAAAAAATAGTTAGAGCACAAAAACGGTTGATTATCATTGATACTAGTCATCCACAAAGCATAAAGAGAAATAAAGATACTGGATCATGAGCAAAAAAACAAAAACAAATCCCATTCGGGTCACTGGTTTGTCTAACTAGGCTAGGAAGGTCTTAAGGCTGGGAAGGACTAGGTTATTGGTTCTTGGCTTGAAGCAGTTTCAGCATATCATGATTCATTCTTCTCCTTCTCCTTTGAAAGCTCAGCTCTAAGAGCATCACTCTCTCAGTTTCTACTTCTACCAACCTCTTCTTCAGCCTTTCAATTTCAGCATCCTTAGCCCCACTCTCTTGCATCAAGGCTCGCACTTTGCTGTTCCAGGTACCTTTTTGGATGAACCAGGTTCGTTGGGAGTGGTGTGCTTTTCATAGTTGTCCCTTAAAAAGTGATGCCTGACACTATGTGCATAGTTCTCTTGTGATGAATCGGGTTCTTGGTCATACTAATTGCACTAGTGTTATCACAAAAGATGGGGATACAACCAACATCAATTCCAAAGTCCATTAATTGATGTTTGATCCACAACAATTTAGCACAACATGAGTTGGCAACAACATACTCCGCTTCAGCAGTAGATAAGGCCATAGAATTTTGATTTTTGGTGGGCAAGACACAAGACATGAGCCAAGAAAGTGTGTCATACCTGAGGTGCTCTTTCAATCCACAAGAAAACCTGTATAATCAGCATCATCATATCCCACCAAGTTAAAATTACTACCTTTTTGGTACCATAGGCAAAGGTTAGTGGTGCCTTTTAGGTATCTCAAGATCCTCTTGACAGCAGTCAAGTGAGACTCATTTGGATTTGCCTGAAATCTAGCACACAGGCCTACACTGAACAATGTCAGGTCTACTAGAAGTGAGATATAACAAAGAGCCGATCATTCCTCTTTACAACTTCTGATCAATAGATGAACCAGGTTCATCAATATCTAATTTTGTGGTTGTTGCTATAGGTGTGTCGATTTCTTTATCATCTTTTATTTAAAACCATTTAAAGAACTCTTTCACATACTTTTACTGATTAATCATAGTTCCATTTAAATCTTGTTTAATTTGTAAGCCTAAAAAGAAATTAAGCTCGCCTATCATGCTCATTTCAAATTCACTCCCCATTAGTATAGCAAATTCTTTACTTAACTTATCAGTAGTTGCTCCAAAGATTATATCATCAACATATATCTGAACTACCAAGAGGTCCTTACCTTTTTCTTTCAAGAATAAAGTATTGTCAATTTTACCTCTCTTGTAGCCATGCTCAAGCAAGAATTTTGATAATCTTTCATACCATGATCTTGGAGCCTGCTTGAGCCCATAAACTGCCTTGTCAAGCTTGTAGACATGATCAGGGCATTCCTTGCTTTCAAAGCCCGGAGGTTGCTTGACAAACACTTCTTCCTTTAGATAGCCATTTGATGGAGAGTAAATTCCATGTAAGCAGCAAAGGCTATAAGGAGTCTAATTGCTTCCAATCTTTCAACTGGAGCAAAAGTCTCATCATAGTTTATGCCCTCCTCTTGACTATATCATTGAACCACCAATCTTGCCTTGTTCCTTGCAACTGTTTCATCTTTGTCAAGTTTGTTTCTAAAGACCCATTTTGTGCCAATTACTGATCTGTCCTTGGGTCTTGGAAGAAGATGCCAAACTTGACTTCTCTCAAATTAGTTGAGTTCATCTTGCATTGTATTCACCTAGTCTGCATCTTGCAAGCCTCAGCAACATTTTTAGGTTCAATAAGAGATAAAAAAAAAGCATCAAAAGCACAAAGATTCTTCAAAAGAAGATGTGGTTATAATTCCAGAGGTTGGATCAGTAATTAAGTTCTCAACGGGATAAGAAATTTGATACTCGTAAGGTTTCACAACCAGCTGGTTTCCCCTAGATGTTCCTTTAATGTTTTGTTGCTGAGGAACAGGTTCATGGATAGGTTCCCTCAAGGTTTGAGGATCAGTTCCTCTTTGTTCAGTTCCCCCCTATCAAGTTGCCCTGGGTGAAAGGACATGTTCCATCACTTGTTCCTTCCTCTGGTATAGCTTCAGGCTGGGCTGTGGTTTCATTTGAGTCTCTTACCAGCCCAATTGCTTTATCATCATGTTCCTGCCTGTCAAAAAGAATGCTAGTTTCATCAAAAACCACATGTAAACTTTCTTCTACATAAATAGTTGTTTTGTTATAAATCTAATAAGCTTTATTATGTGAAGAATATCCCAAGAATACTCCCTCATCACTTCTGGGATCAAACTTACCTAGGGAGTCTTTACCATTATTGTGCACAAAGCACTTGCATCCAAATTTCCTAAGATGCGATATATTTGGCTTTCTCCCTTTAAGTAACTCATAGGGAGTCTTCTCAACAAGAGGTCTAGTCATGCACCTATTTATGATGCAGTATGCAGTGTTCACAGCTTCTACCTAGAAGTTATAGGTCAGTTTACTAGAAAGAAGCATAGTCTTAGCCATTTCTTCTAGTGTCCTATTCTTTCTTTCAACTACTCAATTTTGTTGTGGAGTCCTAGGAGCAGAAAAATTGTGATTTATGCCATGCTCATCACAGAATTCAGCAAATTTAGCATTCTCAATTCAGTACCATGATCAGACCTAATTGATGCAAGTAGATTACCTAGTTGTTTCTGAGTTTTTCTAACAAAACAAGTGAACATGTCAAATGTTTCATCTTTAGATGTTAAAAACAACGTCCAAGTAAACCTAGAGTAATTATCAACAAGCACAATAACATATCTCTTACCACCTCTGCTCAATGTTCTCATTGGTCCACAAAGATCCATATGGATCAGTTCCATCGTCCTGGTGGTGCTTATCATTTTCTTGCTTTTGAAATAGGATCTTACCTGCTTCCCCGTTGCACAAGCCTCACAAACTTTATCTTCCTTGAACTTAATGTTAGGCAGCCCTATGACCAAGTCCTTGGAGGCTAGTTTTTTGAGTTGACTTAGACTGGCATGTCCAAGTCTCTTGTGCCAAAGGAGGGGATCATTATCCAACACACTTAAGCAAGTGAGTTCATTTTCTCAAAGTGTGGATAGATCCACAACATATATGTAGCTCATTCTTTTTCCCCTGCAAAACTATCTTATCAGTGGTAAGATTAATCACAAAGCATTTTACAGAGGTGAATGCTACCGTGTTACCTCTATCACACAGTTGTGATACAGTTACTAGACTATACTTCAGTCCATCTATCAAGTAGACATTCTCAATAGAGTGAGAATCAGTCTTGCCTACCTTTCCAACCCCAAAGATCTCATCTTTCTTCCCATTTCCAAAGGAGACATTACCTCCTTTAAGGTTCTCAAGTGAAAGGAACTAATTCTTGCTTCCTGTCATATGCTTTGAGTTGTCGCTATCCATGTACCATATTTGGTTGCTCCCCTTCACTTGGAACTGCAAAAGAAATCAAGAGTTAGTCTTAGGAACCCAAACTAGTTTGGGTCCCTTTCTATAGGAAAAAGGATGAATCAAATTCTATAGGAAAAAGGATGAATCAAATTCTTTTGACTTGCCTTTTCTTTTGCAGTGCATTCAATTTTATAGTGACTTGTTTTACCACATTGTGTGCAAATCTTGTTCTCAGAAAGTGTAAGGTACTTACTTTTGGGATCCCACTTAGGTGCAGGGTTCCCAAAGCCAAGTCCTCTTCTGTTGCTACTATGGTGTTCTTGTAGCCATGAAAGTGCATCGGTGGACCTATTCTATTTACAAGTTATGTCTAGCTCATGTTTGACTTTGCTTAGATCCTCCTTTAGGCTTCATATCTGCTCACCTCTTTTGTACAACTCATCATTCATTTTTCCTACATTTTCTTCTAGAGTGAGTTGGTGATCAGTTGTCTTTTTACCTGTTCTTAATTTCAGTTTTAGATTTTTAGATCTAAGTTCTGGGACAATTGTGTCATGTTCATGAACCTGGTTCTTCAACACATCATTTTCACTTTCAGTTTCACTAGCCCTAAGTTTCAGGTTTTGCAGTTAGCTTTTAAAACCACACATTCTTTTGATAGTTGTTCCTTTTCATTATTTACATCCTCAAATTCATTAATTAGCTCTAGAAGCAACTCAGATAACCTTTCTTTAAACAAAAGTTTAATCTTGTGTTTGAGATGAGAGACACTTACCTCAGCTTCTTCATCAGATTCTCCAACGGCCATAAGTGCTCGTTCATCATCATCATCATCATCATTTGAGCTTTCATCCGAGCTGTCACGACCCAACCCCGGTCGTGATGGTGCCCAACACACTGCTAGGCAAGCCCGACCATTTAGACAACCTTGACCGATTAATCACAGAGGATAAATAAATATTCACAACTAAAATACCAAATTAAATGCGGAATTTCTGAAATAATTTCTAACATTCGAAACCCCAAAATATAAAATACTGATCAGCCCAACGAATCTGGTGTCACAAGCATGAGCCTCTAATACAGAATATTCACCTATCACAAGTCTATCTAGGAAAAAAAATGCGAACAAAGGATAAAGATAGATGGGAGAGATCAAGGCTGCGAACGCCATGCAGCTGCCTCGATACTCCCGGATACTGCTGCTCAGCTAAACAAATCCTCACTCACCCTGTGGTGTACCTGGATCTGCACAAAAGGTGCAGGGAGTATTGTGAGTACTTCCAACCCAGAAAGTAATAAATATAAATAATGTCTGAGGATAATAAATCCCAAATAAACACAAGGTAAGGCTAATAATACAGTAAAACAGCGAAGACAATTATAATAATACCACCACAGATAAAGAATAAATGACAATTAAAATATGCAATGCAACACATAAACCGGTACTCTCCAGTACCCCGCTGCGGCGTGCAGCCCGCTCCATTTATTTAACGTCGACGGCGCTCACTGGGGGTGTGCAGACTTCGAGAGGGGACCCTTACGGCCCAAGCGCAATAATAAGCCATATCGTGGCATCAAACAGGCCCTCGGCCTCATATCAATATCAATATCATACCACTGCGGCGTGCAGTCCGATCCCATACTCAGTCCAAAATTACATAAGCCTTTCGGCACAATAATATAAAAATATTCAACTCACACTTCATTTAAAAATATTACTTTAGTTTCTACTTTTAGAAAAATGGCTGAGTTTACAAAAACAGTGTTAAATACCAGGACTGAGTTCAATATCTAGAAATATGGTAAGAAACCAGTAAAAATAATCCCTGAAGGATTTAACTAGTTGGCACGAAGCCCAATTATGACAATTAATCCATTTTTATAAGGATATCACAAAACTACAATCAATTAGGTAGTAATTTTTATTAAGCGGGACGGACCAAGTCACAATCCCCGATGGTGCTCTACTCCACGCCCGTTATCCGGCGTGCAAGTCACCTCACATAGCACTACATTGTGCAAATTCGGGGTTTCAAACCCTCAACACAGCATTTACATTGATTACTAACCTCAAGCTTGCCAAAGTCCTAGCTTGCTATGCCCTTGCCTTTCAAATTAACCTCCTCGTGCGTCGAATCTGACCAAAACCACAACGAATATGTCACAATAGGCTAAGGGAACATAACCCAATCGAAAAGACTCGAAAAATATCAATAATCACGAAATTTGCAAAACCCTAGCCCCGTTCCCACTTCTCGAAAAATTAGAAAATTAACATCACCGGATTCCTCATCTCGCCACGAGTCTATACATACCAAAATCTCTCAAATCGGACAACAAATGGCCCCTCAAATCTCAAATTTAGAATTTCAAACTCAAGCCCTAATTTCTTACAATTTGGCTATATTCACATGAATTTCAAGGACGATTCTACCATAAAATCATATTTTTAACTCATAAAACTTACCTTCAATCGATCCCAGTTGAAACTCTCTTCAATCCCCGTCCAAAAGCTCTCAACAATGCCCAATAATGGTGGATAAATGGGTTGGGTTTGCGGATGAAATGTTTTAAAATATTCTCCCCAGGTCTGACCCCTCCTTCTTCGTGAACGCGAGGGCTATCCCGAGTTCGCGGTGCTCAAATTTCCATCTACCAAAAATGCCCTTCGCGAACGCGGCCCACACCACGCGAGCGCGAAGCTTTATTCCTCATACATACGCGAACGCGACACACATGATGCGGACGCGATGACCAAAAGCCCTGAACCTCAATTCCTTATACGCGAACGCGATTGGGCTGGTGCGAACGCGAAGCACAATCCTCCGGCATTCCACGAACGCGAACGCGTAGAGCAAATTACCTGCCTCCCAATTTCCTTCTTCACGAACGCGTGACTCTTTACGCGAACGCGAAGAGTAAATTCTCTGCAACACCTGAAATGAGAAATCTGCAGCTTTTAACTAAGGAAATGGTCCGGTTGACCACCCGAAACTCACCCGAGGCCTCCGGGACCTCAACCAAAAGCACCAACACATCCTATAACATCATTCAAACTTGTTCCAATCATAAAAACACCTCAAACAACACTAAAACCATCATTTCTCATCGAATTCAAGCCTAAGTTCTTCAAAAACTTTCGAAATACGCATTCGATCAAAAACCCAACCAAATCACCTCTGAATGACCTGAAATTTTGCACACACATCCCAAATCACCTAACGAAGCTACTGCAACTCTCGAAATTCCATTCCGACCCTCGGATCAAAATCTCACCTATCAACCGGAATTCGCCAAAATACTAACTTTGCCAATTCAAGCCTAATTCTACTCTGGACCTCCAAAATTACTTCCGATCACACTCCTAAGTCACAAATCATCCCCCGAAGCTAACCAAATAATCAGAATTCATATCCGAGCCCTCTAACACATAAGTCAATGTCCGGTTGACTTTTCCAAAACAAACCTTCCTTAAAGAGACTAAGTGTCTCATTTCCTTCTAGAACCACTCCAAATCAACTCGTTCACACCCAACACTGATAATGAAGCATAAAGAAATAGAGAATGGGGAAAACGGGTTTGTAACACACGTGACGACGGGTTGGGTTGTCACATCCTCCCCAACTTAAACAAACGCTCGTCCTCGAGCGAGTCAAGAAATGTACCTGATGCCTCAAATAGGTGGGGGTATCTGCACTGCATCTCCCGCTCGGTCTCCCAGGTAGCCTCCTCCACGGGCCGACCTCTCCACTGTACTTTCACCGAAGCAACATCCTTTGACCTCAACTTCCGAACCTGACGATCCAAAATGGCTGTTGGCTCTACCTCATAAGTCAAGTCACCCTCCAGCTGAACTGTACTGAAATCTAGAGCATGGGACGGGTCCCCAATGTACTTCCGGAGCATAGACACATGAAAAACTAGATGCACGCCCGACAAGCTAGGTGGCAAGGCAAGCTCATAAGCCACCTCCCCGATCCTCCTAAGTACATCAAAAGGTCCAATGAACCGCGGACTCAGCTTCCCTTTCTTGCCGAATCTCATAACACCTTTTGTGGGTGAAACCTTCAGTAAGACTTTCTCACCAATCATATACGATGCATCTCGGACCTTCCTGTCTGCATAACTCTTCTGTCTCGATTGTGCTGTACGGAGTCTCTCCTGAATCACCTTCGCCTTCTCCAATGCATCCTGAACCAAATCTGTCCCCAACAATCTAGCCTCCCCCGGCTCAAACCAACCAACTGGAGATCTACACCGCCTCCCATATAAGGCCTCATACGGTGCCATCTAAATGCTGGACTGATAGCTATTATTGTTGGCAAACTCTGCAAGCGGTAGAAATCGACCCCATGACCCTCCAAAATCAATAACACAGGCACGTAACATATCCTCCAATATCTGAATGGTGCGCTCGGACTGCCCGTCCGTCTGAGGGTGAAAAGCTGTGCTCAACTGCACCTGAGTACCCAACTCTCGCTGAACTGCCTGCCAAAACTGAGAGGTGAACTGAGTGCCCCGATCTGATATGATGGAAACTGGGACACCATGCAATCGAACTATCTCCCGAATATAGATCTCTGCCAGCAGCTCTGAAGAATAAGTAGTACAAACCGGAATGAAGTGCGCGGACTTGGTCAGCCTGTCTACAATCACCCAAATAGCATCAAATTTCTTCAGAGTTCGTGGGAGTCCGGTAACAAAATCCATAGTGATCCTCTCCCACTTCCACTCAGGAATAACCATCTGTTGATGTAAGCCACCCGGTCTCTGATGCTCATATTTCACTTGCTGACAATTAAGACACCGGGCTACATACTCCACAATATCTCTCTTCATCCTCCGCCACCAATAGTGCTGTCTGAGATCCTGATACATCTTCGCGGCACCCGGATGAATGGAATACCGCGAGCTATGGGCCTCCTCCAATATCAACTCCCGAAGCCCATCCACATTGGGCACGCAAATCCGGCCCTGCATCCTCAACACACCATCATCTCCAATGGTCACATCCCTGGCATCATCATGCTAAACCCTGTCCTTAAGGACAAGCANGATGCAGTCATACAAGGAAGACCGAGAAACCACACAAGCCAACACTCGACTGGGCTCTGAAATATCTAATCTCACAAATCGGTTGGCCAAGGCCTGAACGTCAACTGCAAATGGCCTCTCCTCAACTGGAATGTATGCCAAGCTCCCCATACTCACCGACTTCCGGCTCAAAGCATCGGCCACTACATTAGCCTTCCCCGGGTGATACAGAATAGTAATGTCATAATCCTTAAGTAACTCCAACCATCTACGCTGCCTCAAATTAAGATCCTTTTGCTTGAATAAGTGCTGAAGACTGCGGTGATCAGTGAATACCTCACAGGATACGCCATACAAGTAATGCCTCCAAATCTTCAGTGCATGGACTATAGCAGCTAGCTCCAAATCATAGACGGGGTAGTTCTGCTCATGGGGCTTCAACTGACGAGAAGCATACACAATAACTCTACCCTCCTGCATCAAAACACAACCAATCCCAACTTTCGAAGAATCGCAATATACCGTATAAGATCCTGAAGCTGATGGTAAGACTAACACTGGAGTTGTGGTCAAAGCCGTATTGAGCTTCTGAAAGCTCTCCTCACACTCGTCCGACCATACAAATGCGACACCCTTCTGAGTCAACTTGGTCAAGGGCGATGCAATAGAGGAAAAACCCTGCACAAACCGGCGATAGTAACCTGCCAACCCAAGGAAGCTGCGAATCTATGTGACTGAGGTCGGTCTAGGCCAACTCTGCACCGCCTCTATCTTCTTTGGGTCAACCTGAATACCCTCACTGGACGCCACATGTCCCAAGAAAGCCACTGAATCGAGCCAGAACTCACACTTGGAGAACTTTGCATAAAGCCTCTCCTCACTTAATCTCTGCAACACAACTCGCAAATGCTGCACGTGCTCCTCCTGACTACGCGAGTATACCAGGATATCATCAATGAACACTATGAAAAATGAATCTAGATAAGGCCGGAATACACTGTTCATCAGATATATGAATGCTGCTGGGGCATTGGTCATCCCGAAAGACATGACAAGAAATTCATAGTGACCATATCTAGTCCTGAAAGCAGTCTTATGAATATCTGAATCCCTGATCTTCAACTGGTGATAACCCGAACGGAGATCAATCTTGGAGAACACCCTCGCTCCCTGAAGCTGGTCAAACAAATCATCAATGCGAGGTAGGGGATACTTGTTCTTAATTGTTACCTTGTTCAATTGCCTATAGTCGATGCACATTCTCATTGTGCCATCCTACTTCTTCACAAACAGAACTGGTGCACCCCAAGGTGACACACTAGGCCGAATAAACCCCTTATCCAGGAGCTCCTGAAGCTGCTCCTTCAATTCTTTCAACTCCGCTGGTGCCATACGATATGGTGGAATAGAAATGGGCTGAGTGCCCGGCACCAGGTCAATACCAAAATCAATGTCCCTGTCCGGCGGCATACCCGGCAGGTCTGCAGGAAACACATCGGGAAACTCCCTTACAACGGGAACCGACTCAATGCTAGGAGTCTCAGCTCCCACATCTCTCACAAACGCCAAATAGGAAAGACAACCCTTCCCAACCATACGATGGGCCTTCAAGAAAGAAATAACTCTGCTAGGAAAATAGTCAGTCACACCACGCCACTCAATCCGCGATACACCCGGCATAGCCAAAGTGACTATCTTAGCATAACAGTCTAGAATAGCATGACACGGAGATAACCAGTCCATGCCCAGGATAACATCGAAGTCTACCATGCTCAATAGCAATAAATCAACTCGGGTCTCCAGACCCCCAATAGTCACCAAACATGACCGGAATACGTGGTCTACAACAATAGTGTCGCGCACCGGGGTAGATACATGAATAGGTAAGGCAAGACACCCTCGGGATGTACCCAAATGATGAGCAAAATATGAAGACACATTTGAATAGATAGAACCGGGATCAAATAATACTGAGGCGTCTCTGTGACAGACTGAAATAATACCTGTAATGACAGCGTCTGAAGCAATGGCATCTGTCCTGCCCGGCATCGCGTAGAAACGAGCCTGGCCACCGCCTGATCAATCTCCACCTCTGGGGCGACCCCTAGCTGCCTGATCTGCACCCTTAGCTGACTGGGCGGGTGATGAAGTAACTGGAGCAAAAGTCGAGGGCTGACCCCTCTACTGATGTTGTCTGCCACAAAGGCGAGGGCACTGCCTCCTAAAATGACCCAACTCTTCGCACTCATAGCAGCTGCCCGGTACTGAAGATGGGGACTGATGAGAACCTCTTGCACCGGAGTGACTAGCAGATGCACTCGGCGCAGAAGAACCCTGAACTGATGGGGCATGAGATGAACTCTGAGCTGGGAGGGCGCTGAGTGAAGTATGACCCTGCTGGGGCCCATGATGACCACGGCCTGAAGATCCCCCACGATACTCTGGACGAGCTGACTGAGCAGGCTTGAAAGAGCGACCTCTACCCTGCTGGAACTGACCCCTCGAAGGAGAGGCCTCTTAGCCTCCCTCTCCTCTCGCTCTCTACGACGAACTGACTCAATCTCACGAGCAATGTCTACCACCTCCTCAAACGTAGCACCCAGTATACTCTCTCTAGTCATCAGAATACGGAGATGGTAGTTAAGACCATCCACAAATCTCCTGATCCTCTCACGATCTGATGGAACCATCCAAGTAGCATGACGAGCCAACTGGGAAAACCTCATCTCGTACTGAGTCACTGTCATATCTCCCTGTGTCAACTACTCAAACTGCCTACGCAACTCTTCCCTACGGGACTGAGGTATATACTTCTCCAGAAAAAGAGCTGAGAACTGCTGCCAAGTCAGAGGTGTTGCACCGGCAGGCCTACGCCTCTCAAAGTCCTCCCACCAAGTAAGAGTAGCCCCCGTGAACTGAAAAGTAGTAAATGCCACACCACTCGACTCAAGGATCCCTGCCGTACGGAGCATACGCTGGCATCTGTCAAGAAAACTCTGGGCATCCTCGCCCTCAGCACCACCGAATGTCGGAGGCTGGAGTCTACCAAACCTCTCGAGACGATGCTGCTCATCGTCTGGCATAGCTGGAACCA
>NC_031999.1:10112535-10123721 GCF_001879085.1 Nicotiana attenuata
TATGTATCAGCCATTGGAAGGATCAAAGATACTAGATGGCCCAGACCCCTATGGTCCAACCCGGCTCAAAAAAACCCTAATCAAATATGCAAATACCATGGAACCCATGGTCACAAAACCGAAGATTGCAGGGAATTGAGGGAGGAGGTAGCTCGTTTATTCAATGAAGGTCATCTTCGAGAATTCTTGAGTGACCGAGCTAAAAATCATTTCAAAGATAGGGATGCAAACAGGAAAAATGAACAGGAGGAACCGCAGCACGTGATTGATATGATCGTTGGTGGGGTCGATATTCCTCAAGGCCCGATATTTAAACGCACCAAAGTTACAATCACAAGGGAGAAGTGTACCCGGGTCTATTTACTAGAAGATACCTTATCTTTCAACGATGAGGATGGAGAAGGGATCGAACAGCCTCACAACGACGCACTGGTAATATCTATCCTTATGAATAAAATTCAAGTTAAACGTGTGTTGGTTGATCCAGGTAGCTTAGCAAATATTATTCGATCGAGGGTCGTAGAGCAATTTGGCCTCTAGGATCAAATCGTGCCTACAACTCGAGTACTCAACGGCTTCAACATGGCGAGTGAAACCACCAAAGGGGAAATCATTTTGCCAATAAACGTGGCTGGAACTATCCAGGAAACGAAGTTCCATGTAATCGAAGGTGATATGAGGTACAACGCGATGCTCGGTAGACCTTGGGTCCATAATATTAGGGCAGTTCCTTCAACGCTTCATCAAGTCTTGAAATTCCCAACACCGGAAGGAATCAAAATGGTGTACGGCGAAAAACCAACAGCCAAAGAGATATTTGCAATTGATGAGGTAATACCAATATCGGCACTAACATCAACAAAGGCACCAGAATCAAAGGAAAAACAGGAAGTCAAATAGAAACTACAATCGCCGGCCTCGACCAGATCGGAACTGCAGGAAACTTTTGAGGATGATGATTATATGATACCTCGAACCTACGTAATCCCCGATGATTCTGATGCCACAAAGTCAACGGTTGAAGAGTTGGAACAAGTCATACTGATCGAGCATCTGCCCGATCGAAAGGTATACCTGGGCACGGGGTTAACTCTCGAGCTCAGGAAAAAATGATAATTAGGGATTTTGACCACTTATTTACTCTCTTTTACTTGCGTATTAGCTCAAAAATGCTCAAAGGTATTCCCAAAAACTAATGAAATATGCTTTTGTACAGGAATATTGGGAAACAAGCCAAAGAAGTCAAAATCAACTCATAAAAGAGTCAAAAGTGAACAAGAATCAAAACAGGGCAAAAAGACCTACAGTGCGGACCGCACAATTATTGTACGGCCGCAGACAAGGAGATTCAGAGAGTTGGGTTCTTAGGAAGGCTGAAGGTATACTGATGGGTTTTCAGTGTCTTAGCTTTATGTTTTGATGATCTAACAAACTTAATGTCAAAGAACCAGATAGGGAACCTGACATACTTGGTACACATTGATAATCAACGGACTCCAGCTAATGTGAACTGCTACAACTTTAGAAGATAGAGAACCAACACAGGGACCTGATCCCTTGTGTTTCCCTGACAGCAGTATGGAAGTCAACTGTGTACAGCTGGAAAGTGACTGCCACAAAAACAGTGCAGATAGTGCAACACAGTTCTGCAGTCACTTGTCCCTTTGACCAACCAAGTGCTTACATCATTCAAGTGATGTCATCCAAGTTGTATTTACAAGAGCATTACAACAAACCATCACTTGAACACTTGAGAATTTACTTCAAGCATGGAAGCCATCTGATATTCGAGCATTCAATTCTCAAGTGCATCAAGAACAAAGTTTAACACTGCTATGGACCAGTTCCTAAATCTAATATCTTATTGTCCTTAGTTAAGTTGTAACTTTGTAATTGTTCTTCATTGTAACTCCTAATTTGCTTAGCTAGAAGCATTGCTTAGGAACCCCTTTGTAAAAACATAAACCCTTTGTGTTTGTGTCGTGACTAGAGTTAGTCATGAGTTGAATTCTTTGTAATAGGTGTATTACAAAGTGGCTTGTAATAGGTGTATTACAAGTTAGTGAGGGATTAAGAGTCTAATTCCTAGATTGCATAGGTTGTAATCTAAAAGTTGCTCATAGTGAAGTTGAAATCCTACCAGTGTAGGTCGTGGTATTTTATCCCCTTGAGCAGGGATTTTTCCACGTAAAATTCCCTGTCTTATTTACTTACTGTTTCATTAGCTTTCTCAGTGGAAACTCATAGAGGACCTGGTACTCTATAGTTTGGTGGACTCATATAAACTATCAATTGGTATCAGAGCGGGTTCCTCCTATCAGGCTAATAGCTAGGAAGGATCCTTATGGATGCTCCACCAAATTTGAAGAAGGTCAGCCTACGTATAGACCACCCAGGTTCAATGGGCATTACTATGGGTGGTGGAAGACAAGAATGCATGATTTTATCATGGCTGAAGATTCTGAGTTGTGGGACGTCATATGTGATGGTCCTTACATCCCAATAAAGAATGTCGGAGATCTTCCATTGTCAATGTTGAAGACCAGAAAAGAATACACTGACACAGATAGGAAAGCTGTGGAGAAAAATTTTCGTGCCAAGAAAATTTTGCTGTGTGGAATAGGACCTGATGAATACAATAGGATCTTTGCTTGTCAAACTGCTAAGGAGATATAGGAAGCTTTGTAAACAGCACATGAGGGAACCACTCAAGTAAAACAATCTAAGATTGATATGCTCACCACCGAGTATGAACTCTTTAGGATGAAAGACGATGAATCTTTTCAAGATATGCACACAAGATTCACTTCCATCATAAATGAGCTACACTCACTTGGTGAAGTCATTCCCAGGATCAAGCTAGTCAGGAAGATTCTTAGTATTTTGCCTAGTTCATGGGAGAGTACAATGAATGATATTACTGAAGCAAAGGACTTGCAGGAGCTGACCATAGACGAGCTGGTTGGAAATCTGAAAACCTACGAAATGAAGAGGAAGATAGACAGTGAAAGAAGAGAACCAAAGAAGGAAAAGAACCTGGTACTCAAAGCTGAAAGCAATGACTCAAGTGAGGAGGACAGTGACATGGCTTACTTAACCAAAAGGTTTCAGAAGATGGTTAAAAAATGGAGGAATACTAAAAAAGGGCAACTCTAGCAGACCAAAGAACTATGACCTCTGCCACAAGTGTGGAAAGCCAGGGCACTTTATCAAAGATTGTCCTCTCATAAAGCAAGAAAACTCCAAATACAACCCTGATAAAGCAGCAAAGAGGAACCCAGTTCGTGACAAGCACTTCAAAAGGAAGAGATCTGCTGACAATGTGGTGAAACAAGCTCTTGCAGCATGGGGAGATTCCTCCAGTGAGTCTGAAGAAGAAACTGATGCAGGTAACTGTTCCATGATGGCAGTTGAAAATGAAGGAAATGAATATGATTCAATATTTGCTTTGATGGCTCAATCAGACGATGATGAAGATGATGACAACAATGAGGTAAACTTCAGGGATGTTCAGAGAAATCTGAAATCCTACTCCCCTAAGAAACTCATGTCATTAGCAAGTGTATTAATTGATCCTATCATAGTCTTGTAGAGGATAAAGATGCCTTGACCTTAGAACTAGGAGAAGCTGAACAAACAAGAGATGATTTGGTAGTGTGTGTAGTTGATCTGAAGGAAACCATAAGCAATTTGGAAAATGAAAAAATGGTTTTAATTGAAAAAATTGCTAGTGTAGAACATGAAAGAGATGATTTGGTGGTTGTAGCTGTTGACTTAAAAGAAACCATTGAGAATTTAAGTAAAGATAAGAATGTGCTAGTGAAGAGAGTGACTGGGATTGAGGAGGAGAGAGATGACCTCTTAATAGTGATTGCAGACCTAAGGGAAACTATAGAGGGACTAGGAACAGAGTCTAGGCTTGGAAATTCTGAGAAAGGAAAAGAGGTAGCTAGTGAGGCACACATTAAGCTTGAAAACGAGTTGAAATATGTGAAAACTAGCCTGTGTTTTGAACTTGAGAAAAACAAGCATCTCCCAACTGAACTGGAAAAAGTAAAAAATGATCTTGAAAAGTCCCTTTAGTGGACCTGGTCCTCGGAAGCTATTACTGCCATGTATGTTAATAATGGTGGAAACAGGCAGGGAATAGGGTTTCAAAGGGAGAGAACCCCTTACAACCCCCATAGCAAGTATGTTACTGTACCGGATAATTGGTTGTGTACCTCCCACTGTGGGAACAATGGGCATTTCAAGGAAAATTGCCAAGCCAGGGTCCAATCTATTCAGAAAAACAAAGTGTTTGCTGAAAAGGTAACTACTAAAAAGGGACCAGGTGCCACCCATAAAAAACACATGTTACCTGCATAGACCAAGAGAGTTCTTATTCATCCTCTTGCCTACTACAAGGGACCCAAACTTGTTTGGGTTCCTAAAACTAACTCTTGATTTCCTTGTGAAGGGAACAGTGAAAGGAGCAGTCAACAATGGTTCATGGATAGTGGATGTTCAAAGCACATGACTGGGAACACCATGGACTTTCTTTCACTAAAAACCCTGCAAGGAGGGAGTGTATCCTTTGGCAATGGGAAAGAGGGGTACATTCTCGGAGTTGGAAAAGTCGGGAAATCACTCACCACTCAATTGAGAATGTGTACTATGTCAATGGTCTCAAGTACAGTCTCCTGAGTGTTTCTCAGATTTGTGATAAAAGAAACAAGGTGGAGTTCTTGTCCAAGATATGCACAATTACAAATCTGGTAACTGGTGTAGTGGTACTTCTGGATGAAAGATATAAGAACATCTATGTTGCTGATTTTGAGTCTTTACAAAGTGGTGATCTGAGTTGCTTGAAAGTTGTTGATAATGATGCTGAACTGTGGCACAGAAGACTGGGGCACGCAAGCTTCTCTCTTTTGAATAAACTTATTCAGAAGGACCTGGTTCGTGGTCTGCCCATGTCAAAGTTCAAAGAACAGAAAGTCTGTGATGCCTATGCTAGAGGGAAGCATGTGAAGTCTTCATTCAAGTCTAAGAAGGATGTCAGCACCTCAAAGCCACTTGATCTCCTTCATATGGATCTGTGTGGGCCTATGAGAGTGAAAAGCAGGGGAGGAAAAAGATACATCTTTGTGATAGTGGATGACTACTCCAGATTCACTTGGACTTTATTTCTTAAAACAAACGATGAAACCTTTGAGGTATTTGTGGCCTTTGTGAAGAAAATCCAGGTAAAGATGGAGTCTAGAGTAGCATGCATTAGATCAGATCATGGGACAGAATTTGACAATGCCAAAATTGATGAATTCTGTAATGAAAATGTCATTACTCACAACTTCTCATCCCCAAGAACTCCCCAGCAAAATAGAGTTGTGTAAAGGAAGAATAAAACTCTTGAGGAAATGGAAAGAACAATGCTGATCGACAGTGGGATTGCAAAGAACTTCTGGGCGGAAGCTGTCAACAATGCCTGCTACTTGGTAAATAGGTGCATGATCAGATCTCTTCTGAACAAAACCCCCTATGAGTTGCTGAATGGAAGGAAACCAAAGCTGACTCACCTAAGAACATTTGGGTGCAAATATTATGTTCTCAACAATGGAAAGGATCAGCTTGGAAAATTTGATGCCAAAAGTGATGAAGGAATCTTTTTGGGGTACTCTTCTCAAAGAAAAGCTTATAATATATACAACAAGCGGACTCAGTGTGTTGAGGAAAGTGTTCACGTAATCTTTGACGAGTCTTATCCCTCCCGTGAGAAAATCAGCAAGGATGATCAAGATGGAGAGCCTCTGCTGGTTCCAAGTGAAGTCATTGACATGACAAACGGAAAGGCAGACATGATGAGTCAAGTGAAGGAGCCAAGTGAAGACGATGCAGCTTCTTCCTCAAGGGAACCAGGTACTACAATTACAACCACTGAAGCTGAAGAGAGAGTGGTTGATGCAGTGCGAGGTACCCCACAGGTGGCTGAGAGTAAAATACAAAGGAACCAGTCAGATTTACCCAGCTCCTCTACAAATGAGCCTCAAATGACCAACTGGAAACACAAAAGCTCTCATCCTCTTGATAACATAATTTCCCTCTAGATTTCGGAGCGCAAACCAGATCAAAAGCCAGAAATTCACTTGCCTTCTCAGCCTTTATTTCCCAAATAGAACCCAAAAACATCAAGGAAGCCCTAAAGGATACAGACTGGATTACAACCATGCAAGATGACATGTATGGCACCTGGTACCTAGACCCTCAAATTGAACCATCATAGGAACCACGTGGCTATTCAAGAACAAGCTTGATGAACATGGAAACACTACAAGGAACAAGGCTAGGCTAGTGGTTCAAGGTTACAATCAGGAGGAAGGAATTGATTATGATGAGACGTTTGCTCTGGTTGCTCGCATGGAAGCTATTAGAATTCTAATTCTAATTGCCTTTGCATCACATATGGAATTCACTTTGTTCCAAATGGATGTCAAAAGTGCATTTCTGAATGGATTTCTTAAGGAAGAAGTCTATATAAAGCAACCTCCGGGTTTGAATACCATGAACACCCTAAATACGTGTTTAAATTGGACAAGGCATTGTATGGGTTGAAGCAGGCTCCTCGAGCTTGGTATGAAAGGCTGTCAAAGTTCCTCTTAGAAAATGGTTTTACAAGAGGAAAAATTGACAACAACTTGTTCTTGAAGAAACGGGGGAGGAACCTGCTCATTGTTCAGGTATATGTTGATGATATCATCTTTGGGGCAACAGATGATTCACTGTGTGAAGAATTTGCAAAACTCATGGGAAGTGAGTCTGAGATGAGTATGATGGGTGAGTTGAATTTCTTTTTTGGTCTTCAAGTGAGCAGTCCAGAAAGGGTACATTCATTTTCCAGCAGAAATACATCAAGGAGCTCTTGAAGAGGTTTGATATGGAAGCATCAAAAGTGATAGACACTCCTATTGCAACTGCCACTCGACTGGACATGGATGAGTCTGGATCTCCTGTAAATCAAACCATGTATAGAGGCACTATTGGGTCTCTTCTGGACATGGATGAGTCTGGATCTCCTGTAAATCAAACCATGATTGAGATATCTTAAGCTAACACAGGACTTGGTCCTATACTACCCCTCAGGTGACAATTTTAATCTTGTTGGGTATGCTGATGCTGACTATGCTGGTTATCTTGTGGACAGGAAAAGTACCTTTGGAATGACTCACTTTCTAGGATTATGTCTTATCTCATGGGGCACAAGGAAGCAAAACTCGGTGGCTCTTTCAACAGCTGAAGCAGAATATGTAGCTGCAGCTTCTTGTTGTGCTCAGCTCCTATGGATCAAACATCAATTGGAAGATTTTGGTGTATACACTGACTGTGTGCCACTTCTATGTGATAACACCAGTGCACTCAACATGGCTAAGAATCCAATTCAACACAAAAGAACCAAGCACATTGATGTGAGACATCATTTTCTAAGGGACAATGTAGAGAAGGGGCTTATCTGTATGAAGTTCTGCAGTACAGAATACCAAATTGCAGATATCTTCACCAAAGCATTCAGTAGGGAGCATTTTGAAAGAAATGGGATGAAGCTGGGGCAATTGAAGCCTAATTGAGAACCTCATTCCCATCAGTTGGCAATGAAAGTCACCTTCAGGTAATATTAGCTAAAATGTGTTTCGGCCAAGTCTAACTCACTTCAATACCATTGCAGGTAGACACGCATGATGATTATAGAAGTTGTAGATGCACTGTATGGGTGGTAAAAGAGGACTGAAATTTTCAAAGACAGGTCAAGAACCTGGTTCTTGTACCAAAGGTTAGTAGTCCTGTGCATTCTCTCATACATATCTTAAAAAGGTGCAAATATCAATTGCCATGTCATCCACCTTTTCAGACTCTGCTGTCACTTCTTTTCATTCCAAATCCTTTCCATCTCCCTCTGAAACGTCGCAACTCCCCACACACTACCGCTGTTTCAGAACCGGTTTCTCTCTTTCTCCCTCATAATTATCTTCTCTCATTATAACCCTTTCTTTCCTCGACCGATCATATTCCTCTCATCAGACCTTCTCCAACAAATTCTCAACTCCAGCTCTGCAATGGCTGACAATCACTCGAAAATCCCTTCTTCAGTAGAAATTAACCCAGATAAAACCGTTGAGTCCACCGTCCCTGATGAACCCACTGTCATCATTCCAGTCTCAACCACTGAAAATACCTCCAACCCAGATTTCCCTACACCCTCCTGTTCTAATGCGACTATCTCAAACCTCTCTCTCCCTTCAAATGATAAGGACTCAGAAACCCAAAAAATCGATAATCATTCATCTCTATCGACTGAGATTCTCACTGACCAAGGCAAAAGTGGAGAACAGGGTAAAGTTCCAAAGTTTGTAGAGGTTTCAGGGGCTAGGGTTGATCAACCTTCCACCATTCTTGCTTCAGATTCTGTGGTGTCCATGGAGTCTCTAGAGGAGAAAACCGTCGCAACCATTTTTGTTGTATCTGCAAATGGAGTAGTGCATGAGGTAGTTTCTGGTGTACCCAAGTCTCAGAGAAATGAGACACAGGGGTTATTGGAAGAAGGAGCCATGGTGCTATTTGAAAGCTCTATACCAGTAGAAACTACTAGGACTTCTCGTGAAGGACCTGACCCCTCTCCAGAGGAAACAGGTCAAGGATCCCCCTCCCAGGTCAGTTCTGCTCCTGCACCTTCTCCACACTTTGCTGTTGAGCCCTTGGAAATTCTGGTTCCTGAGATGAGGTCTAGTGATGAGGAAGACCAAGACAACATTGCTCTTGATGCATTTATTGTCAAGCCAAGGACAGTAATCACTCCTGAGTCTTCTACTAAGCGACCTACTACTAGGTTGCAAGCAAAAGAGGCTTATGATTCTGCCCTCCAAAAGAGCAAAAGGAGCAGCAAGAATAAAAAGAAGAGGTTTGTGAAAAATGGATAAGTAGTATGTGATAAGGATGTCCCTGTGGTGGAAGTTGATGAGGAAGCAACAGAGGACCTAGTTCCTTGGTTAAAAGGTCCCAGAAGAAGAAGCAATCTGCTTCAGTGGAAGATGTTACAACCCCCAGTTCAAAGGTGAAAGTTGTTGTGAAAAGTGGAAAAATGAAAGATGTTGTTAATGAACCATCATTTTCTGATGAGGATGTTTTGGACAAGTCTGGTGGAAAAGGAAAATCAAGTGTTGTGAAGTCTGGCAAGAGAAAGTTGGAACCTGCGAAGGAACCTGATTTTGCAAAGAGAGTGAAAAGTGAAACTATGTTTGCTACAGAACGATTGAGGCACCAAAAGGTCTTGTGGGGTCGCTCCTTTGACCCAACAATTTCTGAATTGCCTGGCGTGAGGCAAATAATTGAGATGGTTGAGGTTCAAAAGTGGGGGCATTTGTTCCAAATAGATGCGCCCAAAGTGTATGAGGATGAGGTTCAAAGCTTCTATGCCGACCACTTTCCTATTGATACCGACCATATTTGTGCCTTAGTTAATGGAGTGGATATCGTGTTTGATGTGGCTCTGCTTGGGGATATTCTTAAAGTCACTACTGTTGGTGTGTCTTCTGTAAAGGATGTGTGTGGGTCAAACTTTAGAAATGCAATTGTAAAGGAAGGTGCAAACCAGCAGGGGGAACGGGTTCACAAGAAAGCCTTGTTTCCTGTTTATCAGTTATTGTTCGAGCTGGTAAACAAGGTTCTTCTACCTCGTGCTGAGAGGAGGTCCATGGCTTCAAAATCAGATTTGTATCTAATGGAGGCACTCGATGGATTTTCAACTGTGAATCTGCCTGCTATCATGATTGAGCGCATGCAGAAGGTAGCAACTTTCAAGGATGGAAATCGTGGTCTTCCGTATGGGTTTCTTCTTACGCACGTGTTTAAGTTCTTCAAAGTGCCATCGGGACAGTGCAAAGTAGGGACCACGAAGCAGACCTTCTCTCAAACAACTTTGGAGGAATGTGAGTGTATTGAAAAGAATGGGGGGTAGGTAGTACATCGACAATCTCTCAGCTCATCAATGCTCAAAACAGCGCAACTGAGGAGATTCGAAGGTTAAAGGCAAGGAACGCTATCTTGGAAGGTCAGCAGGCCCAAGGGGCCCCAGGGTCAAATGAGGAGATAGCTCGTTTGACAAATGAAAATGCTGATCTCAGGGCACAAGTGGAGAACCTGAAAGAGAAACTGCTCACTGAGCAAACGTCGGTGAATGCCCGAATAGATCTAGTTCTCCAAACCCTTGCTGCAGCTTCCAAGCCCTCTACTCCTAGTGCCCCCTAGGCAACCCCTTTTCAGTGACCAGTTTCTAGATGTTCTGTTCTTGTTTTGATGACTTGGCAATTGTTTTTTTTTTGATGTGGATGGGATGCACCTGTACTGCTCCCGATGATAACAGTCCAATATGTGCCTTTGTTTTTCTATATATATAAAAACTATCCTCTTTTGCTATCTAATGCTTATGTTCTCTGCTTCTCTTTTCTATCATGTTGTGTGCACATATGTGGCATGAGTTAGCTAGGCTAGACTTCTTTATGTTGATTGCCTGCTTGTGTATTTTTAATGATGCCAAAAGGGGGAAGTATAATTGTTGCTCCCAAAACGCACACGCAAGTATACGTGGTCGACAAGTAATATAGGATTGTAAGTCCAGATATCGAACCCACAGGGACTTGTGATTAACTATCAACTAAATTAAACCCAAACAATTAATCTATTCAAGCGAATCCTAACGTATGAATATTTAACTAAAGTTTATCTAGAGTAACAAATTATTAAACAGAGGAAACAAATTGGTGAATATTAGAGACGAATTCAATGAGAGACAATATTCTAGAGCTATGGATTAGCTAACAATCCCGTTGAGTTTTCTACCTAAATTGTCTAATTAATTTATCTAGTTTATTGATTGACGGGGTTAATATTGCTCGTAGCCTTCTCCCGAAGTACAACTCTCCTATCAAGCTAACCTAACGCCTATATTCCTATGGAATTAGGATTAACAAGAACGCATTTATAATTCCCGTATAATAACCAAGCAAGGCGATTAGGTATATTCCTATCCTAACCGCAAATACCCCCCCCCCCCCTAGAGTTAAGATCTTGCTCCACTCAATCTTATATGCAATCTAGAATTCCCTCTCCCGAGTTCAATCCTAGATTCGTAGACAGTATTCAATTGGTGATCAAGCAAT
>NC_031999.1:10123821-10143571 GCF_001879085.1 Nicotiana attenuata
AAAATAGGGGTAAAAAATAGAATTTAAAATAGGGACTAATGGGTAAAGTGAAAATCTGAAATTGGACCCTAAGTTTGCCTATAATAGACATTCATTTGCCTTGTATAGGAAGGTTTTTCAGCTCTGAAAAATTCCCCCCAAAATCCATTCTCTGCAGATCTGATTTTCCAAGTTTGAGTTTCAAATCTAAATTCTAGATCTAGTTCTTCAAAAAAAAAAAACCAAAAAAAAAATAAAAAATCTTGAAAAAATCAAAAAACACTGTTCCATTGAAAAGCTTTTGGTTAATTTTGATTTCTAGTTAATCAATCCACATCTTATAGTTCACAATCTGATGGTTGAGGTTTCAGAGGTTTACAAGACTGATTTCGAGTGATTTTGAGTTCAATTAAGCTAGTTTGAGTTGAATTTTTGTCTGCTGGAAGTTTCAGAGGTGTTCTGTGTTCATTTTCAAGTTTATTTGGGTTATTTTGGTGCTGTTCTGGGTGATACAACAGTCATGCTTGCTTTTAAACATTTCTGGAATCACTGATTTACCTCTAGACTGGCTTCCTGTTTTCTGGGCTATTGTTACTCGTCTATCGATTGCTGTTGCTCATTATTGTCTTAGCTGACCTCTTCTCCTCCATTTCTATTCTATTTCCAGGTATTTTCTCATGCTCAAGTGATGCTGAAAATCACCTTCACCTGTAGACAGTAAATTTGAAGTATAAATGATAAAGAAATGCATGCTTACACCTGAACTCTTACCGTTATTGCTTAGTTTAGAAATTTCGTGCGATTGATTCATTTGAACCAGAATTTCAGTTGTATTAATGAGACTATAGACTGTATAACTGGACTGTTTGGGACTGTTTTTAACTTGTGGCCTGTTGAACTAACTCAGTGTACTCCTATGAGCATGTGAATTCTGCAGTTAGTAGTTTTAATTTGGTTTAGTTTGTGTTACTAATGTAGTGTAGTTTGAATTCAGGTAGTGACTGTTTATTAAACTTGAAGCCAGAGTTGAAATCAGAATGGGAGCCATGTCAGTGTTTAACTTTAGTGTTGGCCCTAATGAGTTGAATTTGAAATTAGGCGTTGTTCATAGTACTGTATCTCTGGGTTAAGACCTCAACATAAGTGTAAATTGCTCTGTTAATTTGTGGAATTCCATAGGTATTTGTAGTAGTTAGATAGCCTAAACACGGTTTGAATATGAAACTGGATTCCAGCCACTAATAATTCGTTAATCTGAGTAGGTTGTATATTGTTCCTGTCATCACAAAAATTAGACCATTTTGAAATAATTTTAGCCGCGGTAAGTTTGGATTGAAATTCCGTTTGGTACAAGGCTTGTCGGTAAACTCAAGGCTCAACAGCCTTGTTTTGTTGATTTGGGCCTCAGTGACTTAACGAGTGGCCCAGGCTCAGATCAGATTTCAGTGTTCGTTCGGGCCTGGGCCAAGGTGTGTGATTGGCCAATTTTTGGTGTAGACCTGGGTGCAATTTTCCTTTGTTGGGCTATCTCGGAGCCCAATGGTTGGCTTTGGCGCAGAATTATCACTTGGTTTGCTCTGATCCAATAACAAATTAATTAGGACCTTTTCTTTTATTATTAGAGACAAATCGAATAGAAAATCGTAGTTGCTTTAGGTTTACCCTTTTTAAATAAATAAATGAGATGAGCCTCGCTAAGCAAATATATAAATCGCGGGGCCCTCAATAGATGCTATATAGAACGCTTAGAACTCGGGCGGACCATTTAGCGAATTTCATGGTCTTCCCCAAATATAATAAACTCGTAGTTGCTTTAGGCGCGAATTTTAATAATATTACCTTCCTAAAAGTGGGTGCACACTTATGTGACCCAAATCCAAATCTCAACGAAGTCGAAATGTGTTAACAATCACGGGTGCACTGGTGCGACGTGGTTCAAGATGCATTTTCACAATGTTGCAATTCTTATTAAAAATAAAAAATAATAACAGCGGTTTACTAATAAAAGCACATGAGTTTGGACATGTTTTGAAATCAGATAAAATCAAATACAACAGTTGAGCGACCGTGCTAGAACTACGGAACCCGGGAATGCCTAACACCTTCTGTTGGGTTAACAGAATTCCTTACTCGGATTTCTGGTTCGCGGACTGTTAACAGAGTCATAATTTCCTCGGATCAGGATTCAACCGGTGACTTGGGACACCATTAATCTCCCAAGTGGCGACTCTGAATATTAATAATAAATCCCGTTTCGATTGTCCTTTAATTGGAAAAACTCCTTTACACCCTCACAGGTGTAGGAAAAAGGAGGTGTGACAGTTCTTTACCACCATCTTATGATACTTTTGTCGATACGCTGCTATATGGGAAAGACAACATTTCACTAAAAGATGATAGTAATGCACTAAGAAATAAAGAGTTGAAAAAGAGTTTTTCGGACTGCAGAATTGAGGGCGTGGGTCTTGTGATTAGAGGAAGAATACAACAAAAGGACTTTAACAGGAAAAAGTCAACCGCCAGATCAAAGTCTAGTGCAAGGAAGAAAAATTGTTAGGAGTGCGGGGAGCAAGGTCACTACAAGAAAGATTGTCCTAAGCTGAAGGAGAAAGAGGGAAGAAGAAAATAGATAATTCGGCAAATATTATTGACACTAGCAATAATTCTAATGACAGTGACTATGTAGGGGAAGTCTGTGTTGTGAGTTTTAGTCATGGGCAGAATTCTTGGGTTCTTGATTCTGGTGCTACTTTCCACATGTGTCCACACAAGAATTGGTTTGCAACTTACAAGTAAATGAATGGGACTGTCTACATGGGAGATGATAATCCATTACCAGTAGAGGGGATTAACATCAAATTGAGAATGTTTGATGGAATTATCAGAAACATTGAGTGTGGGCATGTTCCTCGGATAAAGAAGAATTTTGATTTCTCTTTCGACTTTGGATGATCAAGGGTATAAATTTCACTCCGAAAATGGAATACTTGAAGTGTGTAAAGGCTCTATGGTACTCATGAAGGGTAAACTGAATTCTAAATTGTATCATCTTCAGGTCAGTGTAGTTGAAGGGGAAGTTGTTGTATCTTTTGGGAAAAGTGATTTGAATCAGTCTCAGTTGTGGCACTTGCGTCTTGGCCATATAAATGATAAGGGATTTTATTTGTTGAGTAAGTAGAATATGTTGAATGGGTACAAAAATCAAGTTTTGGTTTTTGTGAGCATTGTGTGTTTGGTAAACAGACAAAGGTAAAGTTCAGCAAGAAGGCCGAGCACAAGACCTAAGACAAGTTAGATTATATACATTCAGACTTGTGGGGTCCAAATAGAGTTTCCACCAAGAGTGGTGCCAGGTATTTTATGACGTTGATTGATGATTACTCGAGGATGGTGTGGGTGCATTTTCTGAAAATAAAAGATGAGGAATTTCTGATATTTGTTAAATGGAAGATGATGGTTGAGAGGCAGACGAAAAGAAAAGTTAAGCGTCTTCGAACTGACAATGGGTGGGAATATTGCAATTTTGAGTTCGATAATTTTTGCAACAGAGAGGGCATAGTGAGACACCGCACTTGTGTCAGAACAACACAACAAAATGGTATTGCATATAGAATGTATGAACATAACGCTTTGTGATAGGGCACAAAGCATGTTTTCACACTCATGTGTTAGCAAGGATTTTTGGGCTGAAGCAATCAATACAGCTTGTTATTTGGTCAACATATGTCCATCCACAACTATTGAGTTCTAAACTCCTTTTGAGGTATGATCCGGTTAGCCTGCTGATTATTCAAATTTAAGAATATTTGGTTGTCCTACTTATGCTCTTGTGAGGGATGGAAAACTTGATATGACGGCAAAGAAATGCATATTTCTAGGGTATGCAACTGGAGTGAAAGGTTATAGGTTGTGGTGTACAGATCAAAAGACTTCAGGGCTAATTATCAGTATGGATGTAACATTCAATGAATCTGCCTCACCGGACAGTTAGAGGCACAAGGCAGTAGCGGAAACAGATTGTGGTGTCAGTGACCGAATAGAGCTAGAAATTGAATCTCCACTAGCTCAGCCCAGTAGTTCCAAGGTAGAGGAAGTGGAGGAGGTGCAAAATATTGATCATGATGATAATGTTGATGCACCTGAGCAACATCAACCATATAGCATTCCAATAGGCAAAGGTTTGCAAACGTAGTTGATAACAATCTTTTTGGATACATGAATCCTATGGAATGTGTTTTTGCAGTTGCCGAGACCGTTAATGAATTTGTGTATTATAGCTATCCAAAAGTTATTCCGAGTACAGAACCAAATCGATGGATTAGTGCTATGGCTAAAGAGATTGAGTCTCTCAACAAGTTTAGACATTGCCTAGACTTGATTGGTGTGTGCAATACTCAATAGAGCCTTCATGAGGGCTGAGGGCAAGGTAAAGAGACGTTGTTCCTGTTGATGAAGAGAACTCAAACCAAGGGGAAGATTTGTTATTTGTGGCTTGAATTATTTCCTTCTATTTATAGGAAACCCATAATCCCTATAGGTTTAGGAAAACCTACTATCCTAATAGATTTGGGATAGGAAAACCTATAGTCCTTGTCAAATTGGAAACCTTTCTCTTATAGTTTAGGGACTTTTTGGGATCTATACATTGGGGTTGTAGTTTGGGATTCTAGAGATTATATTGTGCTTTTCTTCTCATTCATAGTGTAAAACTCTCTCTGCTTCTGCCCCGAGGATTAGGCTTAGCCGAACCTCGTTAATTCCTTGTGTTGATTTTTCTTCTCTATTTGCTTTGTGTGTGATTTTGTGCTAGTTAACCCACGATCATCCGCAACAATCGTAAAAATAAGTAAAGTAACATCAATACAACCAATATTCGAGTATTAAAAAATCTTAAAAAGGAGTCTCATACGGTGCTATATCAATACTCACAGTATACTTGTCTTACATACCATCTAGTTCTGGGGGTACACACTACATATTCTTTGGGTTCATTGAATGTGCTCATTCTCCTCCTCTAAATATGGACAATGAAAATTGCATAAAAACATTATCAATTCCAATTTCATATTGTGATCTAATTTTATAATGAGGACCATGGTGCCTATTTCTACGTTGTTACTCAAATCGAAAAGGAACTAAGACAACCCCCTCACTCCCAAAAAGAATTTGTAAATTGTTTGGATTTTTTTTTTCTAATTTTTTTGAGTAGTGATGATTTGTGAAATTAAAAAATGAATTTTCACTATTTTATTAAGAATCTTTCGATTAGAAGTAATATTCTAATAATCAGAAGAAACATTTTTAGAGCGGATTAGTCAAAATTTTCTAATGGACCATGTGGATTACTAGCTGATATTCGGGAAAACTAACGTATTTAAATTATCTCAACATACAATACTAAAGGAGAAGTCAAAAGTTTCAAGGGATTTTTTCCTTCCTATACCATATATGAAACTTTATTATAAAAAATATGCACAGTTTCTAATTTACCCGCCCTGTCCATATTTTTCCTACAATTATTATACCATTCATTAAATACTAATTATTAGTAGCTGAATCTTCCTAATTAGGCGTGCTAAAATTCAGGAACAGGATCTTCTAATTGATTTAGCCACAAATCAAATCTGTTCAAAAGCTTAATTCGTCGAAATCAAATCTGTTCAAAAGCTCAGATCTGTTCTTCGATATTTTCGCTTAAGACACAAATCAAAAGCTCAGTTCGTCGAAATCAGAAACTCAATTTTAAATTGTAGAAATCAGTTCTGCAAAAGCTCTGTTCGACGATATTCTCTCTACATCTCTCTCTATTTCTCAATCGCAAATTTCAGTAATACAAAGCAAATGAAAAGAGTGCAGCAATTTCACCATTAACAGCCATTAAAAAGCTTGAAAGCTTTGAATTCAAATTTGAATTTTCATAAATCATTATTTGTTTGGATTGGGTGTTGTTGAAAATAATCGAAAATATGGTTTGGAGTTTATATCTCAATTTTGAGGGGTTTTGGTGAAGATTAGACTTGATTTTGACTGAATTTTAGATTGAAACTCGAAGAAGAAGACATATTGCAGAAATTATAGATAAATTGTAGATTATTTGTATTCTGATTATTGATGCTTTATTTTCTGTTTTCACAAATAAAAAACAGCTAAAACTTCTACAAATCTTCTGAAGAAACGCAATTATGTCAAAAATCCCAATTATGCTACAATTGAATGTGAATTGGGATATAAAAATTCAATGTACCCAGTTTGTAGATATTTTATAGATAAATTGTAGATTATTTGTATTCTAATTGTAGATGCTTTGTTTTCTGTTTTCACAAATCAAAAACGAATAAAACTTCTACAAATCTTCTGCAAAAAACGCAATTATGTCGAAAATCCCAATTAAACTACAATCGAATGGGAATTGGGATATTAAAATTCAATATACCTAGTTTGTAGATATTTTGTAGATGAAATATAGATTATTTGTAGATAGATTGTAGATGCATTGTTTTCAATTGTAGATGCATTTTTACATTCCTATGCCACATAGGAATTTTTACATTCTTCAATTGTTGTCAAGAAGATGTAGTTGATACACTAATGTTGTGGTTCTTTTACTTTATGGCTTTGAACTAAAAGATAAACTGATAATTAATTAAAATGGAGAAATAGCTTCTGTAAAGATACCAGCTGGGAAAGGATGTGGTTTTGTGCAGTTTGCAAAAAGGTAGGTTGTCGGTTGCGGTTGTCATTTGCCAAATTATTAACTTATTCTTAGGCTGTAAGTAGTTCAGTAACAAATGGATCTAATTTGTTGCGACAGAAACGATGCAGAAAGAGCATTACAGAACCTGAATGGAACTGCTATTGGCAAGCAAACAGTGCGTCTTTCGTGGGGACGAAATCCAGCTAATAAACAGGCAAGGATGCTAGCTTTTTAGGTTAAAATACACTATGACTATGGTATAGAATTGGTAATTTTGTATACTAAGTGTAATTAAGTCAAATCTTAAACATTGAGGGTAATAAGGTTTCCTATGTGGCATAGGAATGTAAAAATTCCAAGTTTCAATGTAACCAACCTTAAAATGTTTTAATAAGTATAAAGAATTAATTAGTCCTTATCCAAAGGAGTTAAAAAATTAACTTTTGTTGGGCTAAAACGGCCCAAAGATAGTCTTAACATGGTGAGTTATTGTCCGCGTTGAACCAAATCCGCACGGTTTTTTCGAAAAGACCTCACACCATTAAGAGTATCCAACTCCTTATGAGTAGAATCTTTTTCCTTTTTACTTTTCATGTGGGACTTTGTTCGCACATACCCAAGAACCTGTTTGGTTAGCTGATTGAAAGTAACTGACAATGATTAACTGTTGAAAATTAATTTTTGGTACTAAAATTTATTTTATTTATAAGCAGTTATGCATTGAGGTAAAATTCTAAAATTGATACTCTCTCCGGTCCAGAATAAGTGATTTTGTGGCCTTTTTCTTGTGGTCCAAAATAAGTGATTTTTCCAGATTTCAAGAATGAATTAATTATTTTTTTCCTACATTGTCCTTGGAGTAAATAGTGTTGGAATATGTGTTAGGAGTGTTTATGTGAGATAGTAAAGGTTAATATGGTCAATTCCATTGCTAATTAATGTTAAAAGGTGAATTTCTTAATCTGTGTGAAAACATCCAAAAATCACTTATTTTGGACCGGAGGGAGTACTAATAAATATCGGGGAGGTAAAAAAGATATACTTTTTTTCTTTTCTTTTTTCGGTGTGTAAACTCAGTTCCTTTGTACAATGAGGAAATATACTCCTCCGCCATCTTGTAAAACGAGGATCGATTTAGTCAAAATTTAGCAAATATTTTAACTTGTATAAAATATATTTGGCTTCATTTAGACTACTTGTTTCTTCCTTGAATAGCCAACCACTTGCGTACAGTTTCGTTGAAATTTTTGACTAAACCATTAAAGAAATTGTCAGGCATTGCTACAAATACTTGTCTTCACTTCATAGTTTCCACACACAAATCACTTAAAAGAAAATAGAAATATCATTGCGTCCAATTTATAGGAATATGGCAAAGTCACTACCCAGCTACTCAACCTTCCTTGCTCTCCTCTTGTGCTTCCTCCTCATTTCGTTCAATGGTTGTTACTTCTTAATTTGTTTGTCATTTCATTTATGACTATCTGTATACTATATTTGCATAAATTTTAGATTAAAAAATAATGTTTTAACAGTAACAATATTTATGCCTCAATCCCAAGTTAGTTGAGTCAATCTTTATAATTACTGCCCACCATTCCTTTTGCTCAATTTAGACCCAAAATTCCAGTCAAATATATTTAAATCTAATATTTGTGAGAATTTATCATAAATTGATTAAAATTTCATGTTGGTGGTTAACTTATCGCAATCCTTTCGTGGTACAGATAGTTAGCCCTCACACAGCCTACAATCAGCTATATAATATGAAATGATTATTGTTAAATGCATTTGTACATGCATTCATCTGTTATTTTTGTTGAGAAGATATATTGCAATTCCAATAAATAATTTTATCAATTAAAATAATTTATTATAAGTTGTTATTCCATGCAGAGATGCAAGTGGCTGAGGGCAAACTTTGCCGATGGAAGAGCAGGAATTATAGTACTCGCTTTTGCTCGTTCAGCGAGATCTGCAGCCTCGCGTGCATAGGAGAGTATGCAAAGGCAACCAAGGGTCAGTGTATTAGAAAAGGCTGGGGTCGTTATTGCTTCTGCTACCGCAAGTGCTAATAAGCATTAAATGCTCTTATATTTGATAAATAAAAAACGGTGCATTGTGTCGTTGTGTGAAATAATAAAAACACTATCAATTCACTAGAATTGTAGTGATTGTAAGGAAATAGTAGTAAATTATGTTTGTATTGAGAATTAATCTATATAATTTAAAGAAATTATTCACGGTCATTCTGATTGAATCGACTAGATGTTATGATTAGTCTGATGATGTTGAAGAACTTCCATTTCATTTAGCATTGAAAAAGATGACTGAAGAAGTACTACATGTTAGTAATACACTTGCTAGAAGATAGAATCAACCATCAATGTTTCATCTTATATGTCACGGATCTGATTTTTTGTCGCGTTATAACCAGCATTCAGTGAGAGTGTTTGGATTGGCTTAAAAGCTCGTCAAACCAGCTTAAAAGCACTTTTGAGCTTATTTCAGTGTTTGGATAGACTATAAAAGTGCTTTTAAGCTATATACTTTTAAGCTAAAATACTCAAAACTAGCCAAAAGCAATAAGTTGGCCAACCCCAACTTATTGCTTTTTGGCTTATAAGCTCCTTATGTTTGACCAAGTTATTTACCTTACTATCCCTTTTACTTTTTCTAAACCCCAAAACTACCCTTCCCTTATTAATTAAGCTGTCAGTTCTCATCACCATTTTTCAGTTTATCGTTGCTGCTATGTTCACCAAAATTAGTTAACTTTTTTGAAGTGCTAAAAGGGAAACCAACAGTAGCTTTTTAAATAAATGTTTGATATATTCTAATATTTTGTAAATATTACTCTTTAGCTTCTTTTTTTGGTTCCATAACAATTAAATTTTTCAGACAACACACTCTTGGCTTACTCAAATGACACTTCAAAATTATCTGGCCAGGAGTGTTACACAAAAAGATTGTACCCAACAAACTTTGTTGCAAAGATTTTCTCAAACTGATAAGAGTCAAGAATAATACGAATTCCTAAAACCATGGATTCTAGATCATCTTTATCATTCACAAACAGATTTACATAAAATATATGCACGGGCTCTTCATAGACAGTATCACAAACTGTAGCAAATAGAGAGACAAGTTTCTGAGTTTTGAAAACAAACATAACATCACAGTGAGAGTTTTTCATAGACTTTAAACTTACAGTGCGGCCAAAAGTAATCGACTTTCCATTGAAGGTAACAAACCTAGCCTTCTCGTCAGGGCTATAGAAGTTCATCTTGTCTTCAGGGCCAAACTCTACACTTTAAGTTTTTCCCTTTTTCTGAGAAGATTGTTTAGGGATGGACTCCATTGATCTTCTTCTCGCCCTCTTTAGGGAGATGAGAATGTCTTCTTGAGAGTCACTTGAATTTTCTTCGGTCACTAGATGATCTGTTCTTTCTGAGGATTGTACATCAATAGGGTCATCTTTGGTTTTCTTGAAGCGATGGCTTCTTATGGGTATGGAGGATGAAGGAGAGGGTTTTGTTTTGGCCATGAGTAAAATAAAACAGACAGATAAAGATTGTGTGTTTTTGAGAGGATGGGAGATATGATCGAGGGAAAAGGGTTAAAAGGATTTGAGAGGTCGCCTCGATTCTAGGAGAGCCGAGGGAAAGGGGTTAAAAGGATTCTTGAACCTTGCTCTGATACCATTTGAAAGTATAAGAGGGGGGGGGGTGAATTGTAACCGATTTAAAAATCGTAGTTGATAAGTATAAGTTTAGCCGACTAGACTTTGCACGGTGAATGATTTCAGTAGAGATAAACTAAATGAGCATAAAGGTAAAGAAGACACAATCATTTTTATACTGGTTCAGTACTGGTGTGGTACCTATGTCCAGTTCCCTTGGGTCACAAGGATTCTCTTAGATCTTTGATAAATGTTTACAGCAGTGTTGTTTTTAGTACGTTCACCACCAACGATATACAACAACAGTGATTCTTTCCAATATTGACACAACTCTCGCTTTGTGTTTTAACTCTTCCTATCTTTTGTGACACTTGTAGACTCAAGAATACAGTGTTTATACTAAGAACTAGATAGACTTAGAAACAGATGATGTAGTTGCGTGCCTTTAAATGTTCTTTTGCTTCTTCCTTTATAGCTTGACGAGTCTTCTGTTTCCTTGTCTTCTGGGATTGTATTGCAGCAATTCTAAGATTTCTTTCCTTATGAGGCATATACATCTAAGAGAAAGACTCAAGGGTAGCCTCATAAAACTATCTTGAAATGGTAGCTAGATTCATTCTTAATCTTGACGAATTGCTTCATTCATTCCTCCATGATTTGAGCTTCTGCAGAATCTTCTGGATTTGATCTCTAGCCTTGATTAGCTCTTTTCCCATTCTTGTGCGCTTGAGAATCTTTAACAATGTTATTTGATTGACTTTCCTTCGTTGTACTTTGATTGCTTGATTTATTTTCCATGTAAAGCAAAGTTCAAAATACATAGCCGTTGAGTAGGATCTTCTTTCCTTTTGTCAAGATAGTTGCTAATCGAATCTGCATACAAGAATATATCATTAGTCAAGGCTTCTTTTATATTATTGATAATTATTATAATTATAAACTTAATATTTGGTACACAAATTAAGGAAAATAACTTCTCAAGAGTATTCTTAAATAATTTTGGTAGAATAAACATGAAGCCATAAACTTTGGACCCAACAACCTTCCGAACCCATGTTGATACCCAATTTTTTCCTATATATATTTTATATGCAGAGTACCTTCAAAATGACATATGTATGCATATATAAGTATATCCAAGTATTTCCTTATTTTTCCTTAATTTTAAAGATTTTTTAAATCAATTTATTCCCCTATTTTATCCATAAAAAATCTAATAATTATCTCTAAATTATCATTTTTTGGTGATTCATTTATGTTTTTTGTCAAAATATGGCTAAGGTAATTTTTACATATTTTTTACAATCTCATTTAGTATTTTTAAAGCTAATTGCACATAATTGCAATATTAGCCATTTTTAGGTTTAAATTGGTCTCATGTTTATAAAATGTGATCCTACATTTTTAAATTGTTAATTATATATTATAAATTATTTTAGTACCTTTAATTTATTTCCAGAAATTATTTTATTATTGTTTTCGGGGAAAATTGGCTATTTAAATGGTAGCCCAATTTTCATTTCGATTATAGCCCAATTTTGACCCCAATTGAAACCAATTGAACCCCCGACCCAATTCCAATTTAATCCGACCCAAACCCATCTTCATAACCCGTCCACTCGCCCGTTTTAATCCACGCCGTTGATCATTCAGATCAACGGCCAATAATCACTCTTACCTTAATTAATTCTAAACGACCCCCTAAACCCTATCATTTCTCACCTACGCCGCCTCTAAATCCCTCCTCTCTCAAACACTCTCTGCAACACCCCCAAACCCTAGCCGCCGCCACCCTAATCTACCGTAATCCATGGCATTCTAGGGTCATCTAAGACCTGTATCAGCCTTCCACGGCTTCTACGTGTTTGGTTCTGTGGTCTCATGACCAGACTCTGAAGGGGCTGGGTCCAGTCTTTGCTCGACGACCTTTCTCCGGTCATCTCTGACCTTTCTCCGGCCAGCCATGGCCATTCGAGTCAGAGCTTTGACTCTCCTGTTTAGATCGGTAACTTTCAAGGCCTTTAATGTGTCTGTGATTCTACTATGTTTGTCCATGTTATTCTCCTATCTGAGTTTAGCATGTTAAAAACCCTAATTTCTTGTGGGTTCATTCGAGTTTCTAAAACTGTTTGCTAAGTGTTTGTTTGATTTATTTGTTTATCATCTTTAAACTCGATTGATGTGGAAAACCCTAATTTCTTTTGGGTCAATTCGAGTTTCTGAAGCTGTTTGCTAAGTATTTGTTTGATTTATTTGTTTATCATCTTTTAAGCTTGAATATTGTTGAAGAAACCTATGTCTTTGGGTTTAAAACTATTCGTTTGAATGCCTGACTCGATTTGAAAGTTCCTTATTTCAGAACCTCTTTTCTTTGTGTGAATCCTCTGATTCTGGGTTTTACTATCTTTAAAATTGGACTGTGCTTGAAACCCTAACTTTTCAAAAGGTCTCTCATCTGTTACTGTGAGACCCTTTGCATGCTTCTGATACTCTATTTTTCTTTACTAGTGATTCAATGAGACTTGACCTACTTGATTATCATGCTTCGAATGTTTGCTATCTACTGAACTTTGTGCTACTATTGCATGTTGTTTCTTTTGCCAATAGGTTTGGCCTCGCATGTCTATTGTTTGTGCACTCTATTTATATGCTGAGGTTCCTTCTTTGATTGATTTTCAATCTTGGGACTGATTTCAAAACTTCTCTTTTTGTGAACTCTAATTTCACTCGCCTGTTAAAGTAATTGATCCCTTTCCTTATTTTGCCTTACTGAATATTTTTTCCAAAATAAGTGTATCTCTGTACTTGGACTCGATTGCTTGCTTAATGTTTTTACTACTTCTTTTATGGCAATAATCAGGTTGTCTCTAAATTGATTTCCTTCCTTATTTTGAATCTATTAGACAGTGATTCCTTAATTAAAGGGAGTCATTTGTATAATTGATTCTGACTGATTGTTTCTATATTTGCACTGAAATTTTACTTATTACCTTTCATTCACTCGTTTTCAAAAGGCTATAAATACCCGGCACTCCTTTTCTTTCAAAGGATGAAAGACGAACACAAGGAATAAAATACTTGAGTTCAGACACACACTCCACTAAAATCTCTCTCTCTTTTCTCTGTTGCTACTTGTATTGCTGCCTTACCTAGTCGGCTCAAAGCCAAGGCTAGGCTGTGGGAAGCTTGATTATTTTTTCTCTGCATTTGCATCTTCACTGGTATGTTCTAGCTAATTTTCAGCATCAACAACAACATGTTTCTTTACTATTTCCTGCACCCTTGTTTGTTTCCTGTTTGTATTTAACCAAGTTCCATTGTTAAGCATGCTGTAATATGCCCTTTCTATTCTGAATTAATGCTTTCGTATGAATTCTGTCAGTCACATATTATGGCTTATGAATCCTAAACCCTCATCCTCAATGTGTTTGGTATCTGTGGTTGGTTTGGGGCATGACAACATTGGACATTGCTGTGCATGACCCAAACCTGATCCCCCTGGGATCATAACCTCCATGTCCCCTCTATAAGTTGTATGTTCTGATTGGTTTATAGGCATGCCAGTACCTTCTATTGCTGTGCATGCCCAAATCTGATCCTTGCCTAAGGATATATGCTATCTTGCAATGTATTCCTGTAAGGCCCCGTGAAACTTGTACTCAAAACTTAAAAGCTCGTAGTGCCAAATTATGAATATGTTTTAGGAATGTGTACGCCGCGGTTCGGACCCTTTTGTACTGATCTATGCATTTAAAATTAAGAATCAAAGTTTTCCAGAAAAGTACAAATATGCGGTCTAGAATGCGGTCGCATACCAAATATGCGGACCGCATATCTGCCGCAGAGTGAGTCAGTGTGTTGACAAAAATTGAAGTCAACTATGCGGTCATCTATGCGATCGCATAATCAAAATGCGGACCGCATAGTCGTCGCATAATTTCCTTGGGGTATTTTGTGAAGGTCAGTTCTACGGTGCACTTTGCGACCGCAGAACGTGAATGCGGACCGCATTTCTGCCGCAAACTCAGTCAGTGTGTCCAGTTTTGGGAAGCATTTTTGCGGTCCATTATGCGGACCGCATGTCGATTTCGCGATCGCAAATGCGATCGCAGATCTAACTCGGGGCTCCAATTTTCTAAATTATAAACCCGACCCCCTATCGATATATCCGGTATTATAGCTCATTTTGAGCATATTTCCTGATGCTTTTAGAGAGAGAGGGGGGGTCTTATAGAGGGAAAGTGCTTCCCATCAAAATTTCTCCATGAAACCTTGCTAATCATTGAAGATAATCAAGTGAGGCACCTAAATCTTCACACCAAGAGGTAAGAAACTTGACCCCTAATCTCTGGTTTCAAATTCACACTACAAGGAGTACTTAGCTTGGGGGTTCATGGTAATAAGAATCAATGTCTTGCATGCATATCAAACCATAGAGTATAGGAAGGTAGTGAACTAAAAAGAAGGCAATTGGGGGTATAAAATGATAGAAATTCCTCTGAAAAAGGACCTAAGATCACAATGCACCTTTAGTGTTTGATAATATGCTTAAAACAAGCTTAAATCTCAAGCTCGTCTCTAAGTCTCGGTTCAATTTGTAATTCTTACACAATAGATCAAAGTGCTAAGAGTTTCGGAATTTTGTAAGGATTAAGGAAAGCTATATTGAGGTATGTATGGCTCAAAGCCCCTTTTATTAGAAATTGAGCTCCGTTGGCGTTTATGCAAGTGTGGTAAGACTAGAATTGGTTGATGTATTGATTGTTATTTCACATTAATTGATTCGCAAATGTATACATATATGTACATGAAGGATGTGCCTCAATGTGAGTAATATTCTATTCATGATATTTAGAGAAGTGTGAAGAATACGAATCATGTGTTGAAATGCCTAGGATATAAGCCGAGATTAAAACTGGAATTATCATGTTAATTATGTGAAAACTTACCTATGTTTATAACTTGAATTGCTTGTGTGTGCCTATGGCCATAAAATTGCAAGATCGGCATTGGAATTGGAATGATGTGATAGATTTGGCCCTAAGTTCCAATGAATTGATGTGATCTATGTGAAATAAAGATTCAAATGAGATGATTAATGAGAAAGGAACAACGCCTAGGTAAGGCGGCCTAGCCGATCGGGCCGTGATCGGACACCATGCCGCACACATGGTGGTGATGTGCAAATATTGAATTCCGGAAAGGGGAAGTAAAATGGTGATTGAGGTATATGTCTCAAATGAGGCGACCTAGCCGATCGGGTCGTGATCGGACTCCGCTCAAGATAGCAGTGGTGTTGAGAACAGTGATGAGCATATGAAAGAAATGCCCCAAACTAAGTTATGGAAATTATGTGGAAGATTATATGGTTCATTTATGTGATGATGTGGTGTCCGGTTAAAACCTTTGATTTACTCTTGTGATTTCTTTGTTCTTTCTTGATAGTTCTTTCTAGTAAAATGGTGTTTAGTTATACATACTAGTACTATTCCATGGTACTAACGTCCCTTTTGCCGGGGGCGTTATATTTTTAAATGAATGTAGGTGGCTCCATTGCGGATAGTGTCGATCGCGCGTAGCAGGTTACCTTCTTCTCCAAGTCTTGGTGAGCCCCTTCCTCCTTCAAGGGGTGGTATCGTATATATTTTGTTGTTGTGGACTTCTATTTTTGAGGTATAGCCGGGGCCTTGTTGCCGGCATTGTCGTACTTATCTTTTGTATCCTTAGAGGCTCCGTAGACACATGTGTGGGTTATGTTCGGGAGTTGAGGGGTTCATGAACTATATTGTAATTCTAAACCCCTGCTATCTATAAATTGTAACCTTATGGGAATTTCGGAAATTAACTTTAACTACGGTTTAAGCCTGTAATATATAAAATGAATTAACATGGTTGAATGTATCACCTTTTCCCTACTTAAATAAAAAGGAAGCATGGCTATCTTATTCATGAAGAGTGGGGTAGGAAGTGTGTGATAAGGCTTGCTCGGTTGGGTTTACTCGATCGAGCGCCGGTCGCGCCTCCCGAGGTTGGGGAGTGACAATTCCCAAACCCCTGCCCCCCTTTGTATGAAATTATTAACTCTGTACTTTACTATTATTGTTTTCCCATCATCCCTTACCCCTTCATTTCTCCCCTCAGTTTTTAATTCTCTATTCCTGCACTTCTACCATATTCTTAGACTTAAGTTCTGCCCCTCTTGTGTGAGCCTTGCTTTGGGATCCATGAGCTCCCTCTGAACTTGGACACAAAAGGGCTGGCCCTTCCACACTGCACTCATCTCAATCTGATTCTATGAACCTGGTGTAAGCACTGCCCTGGGTCCCTTAAGACCCTTAGGGAACTTTGACACACCCATGTCTAAGAAAGGCTTTGAAGCAAGTGGTATTTGAGGCATTTTGTACCATAACTCAGAGAGGAAGTCAGAATCAGGCTTCCTATGGTTGTATTTTCCTATTTTTACATATTTTCTTGATGTAATTCAGCAACTGCTCTGTAATAATTTATAATAAACACTCGGGGTTGGCTAGTGGAAATGGGATGGGTAATTATGCATGCTCAAGGGTAGAAAACATGCTCATAGTATTTTGTGTTCTGAATGATTCAATTCTGCATTTTAGAAAGCATGTCTACAGGACTGGTTTTAAATCCTACATGTTCAATTCTGCATTTAGATACCATGTCTATAGGATTTATTATAAATTCTGCACGTTTGACTTTACACCTAGATAACCTGCCTATAGGACTTGTTTGAAATTCTGCACGTTTGTTACCACTTAGACACCGTGCTCTAGGATCGAAACGACTATAAGCAGATATCGTGTTCATAATGCATAGAAATCATGCCTATAGGAATTTTCAAGTAGAATCCTGCCTGTTTCCATTCCATGTTCATTTAGATATCATGCCTATAGGGGTTACATCATTCAATTAGATATCATGCCAATAGGGGTTAAAATCAGCAATATTAGATATCATGTCTATAGGAATTAAAAATCAGCAAAAGTGGATATCATCGTTTGCAAAATCTGAAACTAGTCTAATTTAAATCAGTTTCACTCTAAACCAGTTTTTTTGTTAACAACCTTATTCCCTATTTAACGCGGTTTAGCAAGCATGCCTATAGGATCTCACCCAAACACTTAGGCAAACCTTAGGTAATAACAACAAATAAAATTGAGCCCGCTTCTGTTAACTAGTAATTGCTACAACCAGTAGGCAGGCCTGATTCGGACTTCTTATCTGAGTTATGTAATAAATTGGTCTGCTTCAACAACTTAATCTCCCCTTTGCATTAGTATTTTTTAGATTCAGACCTTTGATTGTTGTTTGAGTCATGCTATTGTGGTTGCTTTGCTTGAGGAGGTATACATGAGCCTTCAGTGTTTACGTGCTTCCCTTTTAATATGCTGTCCTATGTGTTTTGTATGTCGCCTTAGCTTTTTCATCTTTGAAACCTCAAAGTCAGCTTAATATCCCTTCCCTTTAGGACTAGTAGTCCTAAGTGCCCCCTGGACTGATAGGAATGGGACGGGTAATAGCATGCAATAGTGGTCGAGACCAATCCGAGCTTTAGTACCTTAATGGGGTGGGAAGGGTAGATATGGATATGATGATCAGTGCGCTAATACCACGTGTAGCCTCTCTTTTGAGGAGTGATTACTGGGTGTTGCATTGATGTGATCCATATTATAAATAAACCTAGGACCCCCTCCCCTCTCTTTCTTTGCCTTTAAAGCATTATGACTTTTTTTCAAAAAATCAGTTTTTTTAACGATTGCTCTATTGTACTTCCAAGCGTTTGTGTATTAAAATCCCCTCTTACTTGAGCCTTATCTGCTTACATGTTAATTGCACCAAATTCACACAGAACAATCTGGCCGGGAACCACACTAGTGGATCCTGAGGGGTGCCTAACACCTTTCCCTTAGGATAATTTCAAGCCCTTACCCTATCTCTGGTTATCAAACAAATTCAGAAGTGAACCTTGTAGGTGTCCTAATGCACCATAAATCATTAGATGGCGACTCATCAAATGCAAAACCCAGTTCCCAAAAGGAATGAGTTGTCCTATATCCAAAATGTCATAAACCCGATCTCCCGATGCAAAGGGGGGAAAAAAGGGGGCGCGACAACCCACAAATTCTATAAACTTCCGAACCGCTAAACTTTCGAACCCACGAACTTTCCAACCCGTAAACTCTATAATTTCTAAACCCGCAAACATCCAAACACATAAACCTCCGAACTCATAACATTGGAACTCGTAAAATTTTAAACCTATAAACTAAAAAATAAAAAATCCAGAATAGAAAATATAAAAAAAAAATCCGGGGGTGTGGGGGATTAGAAGGGTGGGTGGTGATGGAAAAGAAAAAAAAACTAAAATCTTAAAAAAATAAATAAACCATTTTGGAGAGGCGGTGGGAGAGGTGGGGTAGGGGAGAGAAGGGGGAGGGGTAGGGGGTTAGATGTGAGGATAGGTGGAACTTTTTGAAAATGTTTTCTTAACTTTTTCTAGGGAAGTCATTTCCTCAAATTTCAGAAAAATGTGATATCGAGGAAAATATTTTCCAAACTATTTTGTGCAACTAAACAGTAGAAAATGATGAAATATTTTCCGTCATACTAAACACATCCTTAAAGTTAAATCCATTATAACCATAGAGAAAACATAGGCATACTACTTTTATTCAGAGATTATTTCATTATCTCTAAAGCCAGATGACCCCTTAAGGAAAATAATCATAGCAAAATAACAAGAATATTCGGGTATCAAAAAATCCTCGAGATTATCATACAACTAAAAGATGAATATTATCAAAAAAAAAAAAAAAACTAAAAGATGAAACTCGTAAGAAGCTATATATAATTTAGGATTAGTTACTTCCTATAACAAAGATTGATACCTTATATATTTTAAATACATACCCTTTTAAAAAATTATATATAGTAAATAGTAACTACAACAAGCTAATAACCACTAAAACATAGTAGTTTCTGAAAGTTTCTCTAATATTGTATTCTAGTCTAAGCGATACACATTCCATATGGATTCAGATCATTAAATGTGCCCATTCTCTCAACAATACATGGCGAATTAAAGTTGGATCGCAACATTAACAGCTTTTGTTGTAATCTAAGTTTAAATAAGGACCTTTAGGATGTGTTTGGTATCATGGTAGGAAGGAAAATAGTTTTTTGTTTTTTTTATATGTAGTTGGATTAAATATTTGGGAAAAGGTTTCCTTATGAACTCATTTTTATTCAATTTCAAAAAAATAAAAGAGAAAAATATTTTTAAAAACTCTCTTTCAATGTTCCTGCTCCACCCGAACCCCCAATTCAACCACCCGCCCACTCCTTGTGCCCCAACATACCCCCACCCCCACCCC
>NC_031999.1:10143591-10309196 GCF_001879085.1 Nicotiana attenuata
GCCCCCATGCCTACCTCACACGCCTTTGGCAACCTTACTCCTAGCCCGCGCCACCCCCAACTCCAGATAGGGCTAGCGAGGCTTCCAGGATTAGGGTTAGGTTCGAGCTCAGGGTTCAGACGTTGGGGTTATGTTCAAGGTCGGGATCGAGGGCAAATGATTGAGATTAGGTGTCAATATGGGGTTTAATTAGGTTTGGGAGTTCAAGTCGGAGTCGGAATTAGCACGGGCAGTTGAGGTAGAAGTTTATGTTGGGCCCGAGGTTGAGGTCTAGGTCAGGGTCGGTTTAAGGGCCCGAGTTGGGTTTTTTCGTCTCGGGATCGATTTCTCCAAGATTATGTTGGGGTCAGAGTTGAGGCTCGAGGTCAGGTTTGTGGTCTAGGTTGGGTGTTGGGTCTCGATGTCGGGTTTGAGTAACGAGTCACGGGGTCAGAGTTGGGGTTTGGATCGGGGGTTGAGTTCGGGCTCGGGCGGAATGTCTGGATCAAGGTTAGGGTAGGATTTCAGTATCAGGCTTGGGTTCGAGGTGGAGTTGGGGGTCGAGTGTTAGGGTCGGGGGTTGGGGTGAAGGAATGGTTCGGCCCATAGTGTTTGCTTAGATGATATATAAATATTATTGGGATAATATTTTCAATTTACCAATCTAATATGAGAAAATAACTAACAGAACTATTAATTATGAAATCTCAGAATTTTTTTTCGTGAAAAATACTTTCGTTACCCCTAGTGTGTATTTCTGTGTTGTTACTCAAACAGAAGACAAACCCTCTAACTCCCAAAACAAAATTCCGTAAATTCGATTTTTAATTTATAAAACATTCCAATTTTGTTGAGTAGTCATCATTTGTGAAATTAAATAATTACTTAAAATGTTTGGCTTTGTCAGTAAAATTTAGTGTAATTAGTTTGAAACGAGAAGACTCTTTCAATCTAAAGATACATTTCAACAATCAGAAGAAACATTATAGTAGTAGGATTAGTCCAAATTTTGAAATGGAGCATGTCAATGACTAGCTGATATTTGGGAAAACCAACGTATTTAAGTTGTTTAATCATACAATAATGAAGAAGTCAAAAGTTTCAATATAATAACAAAAGATGAGTATAAACAATTAATTAGTTCTTATCCAAAGGAGCTTGAATATCTAATTCATTCTTAGTTGTCTTCTGATTTTTCTTTTAATTCTTTCTTTCTTTTGTGACAACCAAACATGTCATTTTCAGTTTTAGATTTCCTTATTTGAGACTTCCTGTATTTTTTTTGTTGTGTGATTTTTGACTTGTATGCATGAATGGCACGAGCCCCGTACGGTTCGGAAGCATTTTGGAACACTCAAACTTGAGCTAGAAGCTTAAAATGCCTAGAGTTGACCAATGTCAACATTTGAGTAAAAGGACTTAGATTCATGATTTGAGGGATCCTATAGGTTCGTATGACGATTTTGAAATTTATACGCATATTCGATTTAGACCCAGAGGGCTCAGGTGTGATTCAACACTATTGTGAGAATGATGGAACCTGAAGTCGTATAGTTCTTAAGTTTGATTTGCACCTTGAATAAAATATTTTGAGCCCTTGAAAAAGTTCATATAGGGTATTTTGACTTGTTAGTGTAGTCTATATGAGTTCCAGGAATTCATGTGAGTTTCAGGGTGTTTGAGAAAGGTTTTTAAAGCGAAAACTAGCTAAAATCCACAAATTAAGAAAAAAAGTTGCAACATTAGCCACTTTTTAGCACTTATATAATAGTTCAATTTCATGCTTGGAGTTTATTTCATCATTTTGAGAGCTTGGGAGGTCGGATTGAGGTGATTGCCTTGGGTAGAGTGGAGAGGATCACTTGGTTATTTCAAGTAAAGTGATTTCATTCTTGAAGGCTCAACATATGGTTGAGAAAAGGTGTCTAGCATATCTAGCTTTTATTCGAGTTTCTAGAGGGGAGGTTCCTCTTATGAATTCATCCGGTTGTGATGGAGTTTCAGAAGTTGTTCCCTACGGGTTTTTCATGTCTGCCACCAAATAGAGATATTGGTTTTGGTATTGACTTGGTTCAAGGCATTTAGTCCATATCTATTCCATTATATCGTGTGGATACAACTGAGTTGAAGGGTTTGAAGGAGTAGTTGCAAGATATTCTTGATAACGAATTCATTAGGCCAAATATTTCTCCTTGAGGTGCGCCAATGCTGTTTATGAAGAAGAACAATGGTACTATAAGGATGAATTGAACAACGTCACCATCAAGAACAAGTATCCATTACCTCGTATTGATGATTTGTTTGATCGGTTTCATGGTGTGCTTTCTAAGATTGATTTGAGATTGTGTTATCATCAGGTGAAATCTTAGGGCTTCAAATATCCATAATATGACTTTTAGCACTCATTATGGTCATCATTAGTTCTTGAGGATATCATTTTGTTTAACTAATGCTCCAACCCGCATTCATAAATTTGATAAATTGGGTGTTCAAGCCAATGTTCATTGACGACTTCTTTATTTACTCTCGTGGTAAGGAGGATTATGAGCAACATTTGAGGATTGTACTTTCGACCTTGAATAAAAAGAAGCTTTATGCTAAGTTCTCTAATTGTGAGTTTTGGTTGGACTCAGAAACACTCTTGGGTCATGTAGTATTTGGTGATGATATTAAGGTTGATCCCAAGAAGATTGAGACAGTTTAAAATTAGCCTAGACCTACTTCAACTATAGAGATCAGGATTTTCATGGGTTTGGCAGGCTCCTATTGCTGTATTGTAAAAGGGTTTTTATCCATGGCAGACTCCTATCGTTGTATTGTCCGATGAATGCGAGGAGACATATCGAAAGCGCTCAAGGTTGCGTTGACAACATCCCTAGTATTATTGTTGCCAACAGATTCAAGACCATACATGGTGTATTTTGATACTTCACGTATTGGTCCTGTTGTGATGGTGATGCAGGAGGAGTGATTGCTTATGCATCATGCCAGTTGAAGCCTCACGAGAAAAATTATCCAGTTCCTAATTTGAAATTGGCAGCGATTGTGCATGTACCCAAGATTTGGAGGTATTACTTATATGGAGTGTTATGTGAGGTTTATACTGATCATCGCAGTTTTTAGGACTTGTTTAACTAGAAATATTTGAATTTGAGGCAGCGGAGGTGGCTCGATTTTCTTAAGGATTATAATATCAGTATCTTGTATCATCTTGGTAAGGCAAATGTGGTAGCGGATGTCTGAGGTAGAAAGGAGGAGAGTATAGATAGTTTGACACTCATTCCAAGTGAGTAGGCCTTTGGTTGTGGATGTTCGGGCCTTGGCAAATAGATTTGTGAATTTAGACATTTCTGAGCGTAGTAGAGTTCTTACGCGTGTTGTTGCCCATTCACTCTTGTTTAAACGCATTAAGGCTCGCCTGTATGATAATCCTCATTTGTTAGTGCTAAAGGAAACGATGCAACAAGGTGGTACTGAGAAGGTGGCTATTGGAGATGATGGTGTTATGCAACTTCAGGGCCGGCTTTGTGTTCCTAAAGTTGAGGGGTTGAGGGAGTTGATACTTCATAAGATTCACAATTTACAGTATTCTATTCATCCAGGTGCTACAAAGATTATCGTGACTTGAATCAACATTATTGGTGATGGAGAATCAAGAAGGACATTATTGGTCATGTTTTACGGTGGTTAAATTGCCAACAAGTTATGTATGAACATAAAAAACTAGGTGGTTTGACTTAGAAGATGGTCATATAAGAGTGGAAGTGGGAGCGTATCACTATGGCCTTTGTGAAAGGTTTACTATGTACCTTGAGGAACTTTGATGCTATATGAGTTATTGTGGTTAGGTTGACCAAGTTCGTGCACTTTATACCAGTGTTGATTACTTATACTTTGGATAAGTTATCACAGATCAACATCTGGGAGGCAGTTAGTTTGCATGGCATGCCTATTTTCATCATTTCAAACAATGACATTCAGTTAACATCTCACTTTTGTTGAGCTATACAACGGGAGTTAGGTATACATGTAGAGCTTAGCACAATATTTCACCAGCAAACGGATGATCAGTTCGAGTGGACTATTATGATTTTGGAGGAAATGTTGCGAGCTTGTGTGATTGACTTTGGAGGTTATTGCGATCAGTTTTAACGTTGGTGGAGTTTGCTTACAATAATAGTTAGCAGTCCAGCATGCAGATGGCTCCTTGTGAGATTTTGTATGGTAGACGGTGTATTTCTCTTATTGGTTGATTTGAAACTAGTAATGCTAGGTTGTTGGGTACAAATCTGGTAGGAGATGCTTTGGAAAAGGTAAAGCCGATACAATAACGAATTCGAATAGCTCATAGTAGGGAGATGAGTTATCATGACAAGAAAGTCTGTGATTCGGCATTTAGGGAGGGTGAGAAGGTACTTCTGAAAGTTACACCCATAAAAAGTGTGGTAAGGTTTGGGAAAAAGGGCAAGTTGAGTCCGAGATTGTTGACTCATTTGAGGTGTTAATAGAGAGTTTGCGAAGTTGCTTATAGGCTTGCTTTGCCTCCTAGCCCTACCGATGGTACATCTGATATTTCAGGTTTTTATAATTCGGAAGGATAATGAAGATAAGTTGCATATTTTGGACTTCAGCATAGTGCATATGGATGAAAATTTGTCTTATGAAAAAGAGCCAGTAGCTATTCTGGACAGGCATGTTGAAAAGTTGATGCCAAAAGAGATAGCGCCGCTGAAAGTGCTTTGGAAATGAAAGCTAAGTGAGGATGATACTTGGGAGACCGAGTCAGATATACGGAGCATATATCCATAATTTCTCAGCAGTCCAGGTGTATTTATGAACCCGTGCAAGGACGAATGTTTATTTAAGCGGTGGAGAATATAACGACCTGACTGTTTGCTTTGAGTTCTAGATCCCCATTTCCCTATGTAAGACTTTCCGTTGGTTGGTTCGATGACTTATGACATGTGGGAATGGGTGGTTTGGTTCCCCCAAGGTTTGGGAGTGATTTGGGAGACTTGGTTCCTAATTAGATGCTTAAAGTTGAAAGAGTTGATCAAAGTCAGACAAACGACCCCAGATTGGTATTTTTAAAGGTTCTAATAGGTTCGTATTTTGATTTTGGACTTGTATATATGTGTGTTTGGTTTGGGTCTCGGGTGGTCGACGATTCATTCATCACTTCTAGGCAAAAGAATAACTTGTCAACACTTTTTACGAAACACATCGGCTGCTTATTATCAATTTCAGCACTTTTATCCAAATACATAACTATTTTTATAAAATTAATTTCACCGGTTAAAATTATTTCACAGTACTTCATGCTTATATGCTATTTACTATCACCTAAGTCAAACGAGGATGCCAAACCAAATACATTTTCTGCTTGCCGTAATCTTTAAATGATATCTTCCGGCAAAGTCATAGAAATGAAGTAGAAAGAGCAGGAAAGTAAAAACATCCATGCATAAAATAATACTTATATTCCAGTTTCTACACACATACTATCAAGTGTAAATCATATCCTGTGCCACATTAGCTTAAGGTGTTCAATAGACATACTTTTATTGAAGTTGGAGTGAGTAATAGATATTAGTTTTACTTGAGGTGTCAAAATTGTTAGGATCAAAATAATCAAATATTATACGGAAGCAAACTAAGCATATCCTCAACAACGATAAACAGACAGCAAAAGAGAAATATATAAAAAGAGATACGATATTTAATGTGGTTCGACCAATTGAGCTATATCCATAGACGGAGACGAGTCATCCACTATATAAAATAGATTAAAAAATATCGAGAGAATAACCTTACAAAGAGGCACACACAAGTGGAAGAATAACACTTCTCAATATTCTTCCCCTAAACAAGACTCTGAATTTCTTCGGGATTACATTGTGAATGCTAGTTAATGAGAAAGAAGCGTTTTCAATTTATAGATGTCCAAAATCTCTTCCTCCAAGAAAAAGGACTAGCCCAATATGGAAGATTTATAACTTTCTTTTAGGAAAAAAATCTAATTATGGTAAATGTATTGCCCTTCTTTCAAGAGAAAGGAAAACCGAATATGTTATGTAAATCAAAGGAACCAAAAAATTTGATGGTGAGCAAGGAGGAAATCCAGGTGCCTCTCGCGTTTGGCTTTCACGAGCCTCATCGCGAGAAGACAGCCTGGGCAAGAAAACCTCATCGCAATGAGCTTATGCGGCACGAGAGGCACTGTCAGGACCTAGGTCTATAAATAGTTGTCAGGGTTGGAGAGACAAATTATATATTACGGCAATACGCAGGAAATATATGTAAGAGAAGAGCAATCATCAAGGTTGTGTAGCTGATCATTCACTTTGTCATATCTCTATATTCGGATAATGATCTTTTTATTTTCTATTTTGTGAGATCTGTTCACTTTGTATATCATTTGGTTCGAAATAAACTGTCATATCATGGATTTATTAGGTCTTGAAATTTTATAAATATGATAGGAATGAGAACAACAACCTTAGTCACCATCTTTATAGCTAGTTTACTCTTAAGTTTTACTGGATACGACTTATATGCCGCTGGAAAATTAATAATAACCCTAGTCCATGTCTTGGCAATTTTCAAAATTATCTATCTAAAATTCTGACATTGGAAACTCAAATTATGTCAAACATAACTTTAACCAACATTTGTATAGTAAGATTTCGTTTAAAGTCTCTTACAGAGACGTGAATTTCTTACATAAACTACTAGTTTCTTCTTTGAATAGCCAACCAAGTTTCATTGGAAAAGTTGACTAACCATTAAATAAATTGCCAGGCCTTGCTATAAATACCTGTCTTCCCATAGTAGTTTTCAGACACAAATCAGTTCAAAGAAAATAGAAAGATCATATTACCTCCAATTTATAGGAATATGGCAAAGTCACTAGTGAGCTACACAACCTTCCTTGCTCTCCTCTTGTGCTTCCTCCTCATTTCATCCACTGGTTGGTACTTCATAATTTGTCATTTCATTAGTCACTATTCTGAATACAACGTACGCTTTCATATATTTTAATTCCAAAAATAGTGTTTTTATAACAAAATAAGGGTACGTATGCTTAAATCCCAAGTAGTCGCTCTCTTTATAAATATTCATTATTATCCATTTTGGTCTATTTTGACTCAGAACTGCAATTTGATATAAAATAGGATTGCGAGGATTCATCAAAAATCGATTTTTTTTTTAGCTATAATCCTTTCGTAGTACAGGCAGCTAGCACTTGCACATTCATATATGAACTCACTAATATGAAATGATTATCGTTATTGTTATAACTTATAGCAAAAAAATCCATATATTTAAACACTTTTTTAGAAGAAATTTTTATATATTCCAACTAAAATAAATGATTTTAACCAAAAATAAAATAAATAAATAAAACTTATGATAAGTTGTTGTTCCATGTAGAGATGCAAGCCGCCCAGGGCAAACTTTGCCGAAGGAGGAGCAAGACATTTTCTAGCTCTTGCTTTATTAGTAAACATTGCGACGAAGAGTGCAAAGAGAAAGAGGGGGCAAAGAGGGGTATGTATGCATTAGGAAGAGCATATTTGGACGTTTTTGCTACTGTTACCACAAGTGCAAATAAGCATAAGCATCAATTTGGTGTGTTGTCTTGTTGTGAAAAAATAAAACGCTATCAGTTCATTAGAATTGTAGTCAATGTGAGAAAATAGTATCAAATTATGTTTGTATCATCATATTGTATGGTCTATTTCTTGGGATCCGTATGTAAGTTTTGGTGTCATGTGATTAAATAACCTAAATAAACTTCAAGAAATTATTTGTGGTTTTACGCCGAAGAATTTTTATTCAATTTAGCGTATAAAAAATGACTAGAGTAATAATATGTGTATACGGTCAGAATCTGGCTTCCCTAATTTTGTATGGCTAATCGAAACTGGGGTGGCAGATCAAGGTGTTCACCTCGAAAAATGTGAGTAACAATTAAAGATAATTTGTGGTTTTAAAGATACGTGATATATTCTAATACTAGTAATTATATGATTAATATCGAGCTTAAGTAAGAAGAAATAATGAACCAAATTAATGTTATCAGAACAGTAGGGGCCTCGAGCTCGTCTATCCAGGGACCTCGAGGTCAGCTAAGACCAATGAAGTATGAGCAATAAAGTAAAGGCAATAAAGCTGAAGAGTAATTGCTGAGCCCGTTGAACTAGAGAAGAATAAGTATGTTCTATTGCAGTGAATGATCCCTTATTTACAAAATGATTGGGGTCCCCTTTATATAGGAGGAAAAAACCCCAATATAGTACGTTGCTCATAAAGGTAAAGAATTCTATTGGTACAGGTGTATAACGGCCTAGTACGGACCTGTACAATTTCGTACAACCCTTATCCTATAATTAATGCCCAAATCCACGTTTCCTTGAGAAATTTCCGCTCTTTCTTGATTGACTTCGAGACAATGCTGCCCTCGATGCAGTCCGTGCCAGGCATTCGATCAGCTTCCTCGAGGTAGGTGTCCCTTAGACAGATACGACACCCACTCCGAGTCTCCTGGACTCGGGCCTATATCCTGATTTAAGACTTCAAAATCGTACTCCTCGATTTTGATCGTATACAGATAGTCCCCGTGTTTCTTAGAATAAGATGATAAGAAACGCTTGTGACCTCGATTTTCTCGAACCTTTAGTGATGACGTCATCCTTGTGAAGCCAACGTTCGAAGTGACCGAAACATCCCATCGGCCCGCTTCCCCAAAAGCATTAAATGCACGCCGGTGTTGGTCGGCCATTAACGCCTTCGAACCGTCGCTGCCCCTCTATAAATATGAGGCGTTTTCCTTTGGTAAATAACTTTACCTTTCTTCAATCTCTTTCAATCCTCATCTCTTTCTTCAATCACTTGTTTACTCTGCCTCTTTAAATGCCGTAAAATACCAAGATCTTGCCGGAAACACTACGTCCGTGTTCACTCGCATTCCTCACCCTACAACCATGGCCAAAACTTCCAAGACGGTCCCTAACAAAGATAAAGCATCGTCTTCCTCCGCCTCTCGGCCGGCCAAACCGGTGGTGCCGCCGACACTTGAAGAGATCACCCCTGGTGATTGCATCATCAAGAAGGACTTCGGTATCGAGAATCCTCCAGATGTCGAGGGCCGATGCAAGCACGTGTCACGATATATTAGCTTGCCAAGCAGCTCATCAAGGAGGTGAGGGAGGATTATCGATGGAGGGACAAGGTCAAGGTTTAGATCTCGAGGCCTGATGAAAACATAACTACCCACAAGGAGGGGTTTTTGAGTGTTTACACTTACCCTTTCATACTGGGCCCCCTCGATCCGGTGGTGATCAACTTCTGCAAGACATACGAAGTCACCCTTGGCAAAATTCACCCTTCATTCTAGCGTATCGTGATCGTGTTGCGGTACTTCTATGAGAAGGCCGAGGGTTTAGAATTCACCCTCAGCCACCTAGTTCGGTTGTATAGGCCCCAATTATTCCGAGGGCTTATCAAGTTGCAGCACCGAACCACGAAGTCCTTCTTCGCCAGTACCGATAATGCCCAAATTAATGCCTAGTACACAAATTAATGCCTTGTACGCCAGTACCGATAATGCCCAAATTAATGCCTTGTACGGCCTAGTACGGACCTGTACAATTTCGTATAACCCTTATCCTATAATTAATGCCCAAATCCACGTGTCCTTGAGAAATTCCCGCTCTTTTTTGATTGACTTCGAGACAGTGTTGCCCTTGATGCAGTCCGTGCCAGGCATTCGATCAGCTTTCTCGAGGTAGGCGTCCCTTAGCCGGATACAACACCCACTCGGAGTCTCCCGAACTCGGGCCTATAGCCTGATTGAAGACTTCAAAATCGTACTCCTCGATTTTGACCGTATACACAAGGCTCAGCCTCGCATTGCATCAAACCATGGCACGAAGATAGATTGCTAAGCTCATGAGTCGATGATCGATCAAGATCGAGACCAACCATGATCGAGACCGAAGCGAGATAGAGACCGAGTAATATTGAAGGAAGCCAGCTAAACCGAATAACAGAAAGCCGAGATGTCCGTGATCGGGAAAGGATCATAACGGAAATCTCGGCACATATCGAGTGAAGACCAGACATTTGGCCAATCATGAGATTTCCTTCTGTATTTAGAATTGTTCCATAAGTAGAATTCCTCTATTATATAAAGGGGGTTCTAATCATTTTGTAATCATCATATTCACGCATAACAAAGCAATACATTATTTTTTTCTCTCTCAAGCTCTGTTGTTCAGTTCATACTTTTTATTAGCATACTCTGTTGGTTCGAGGGTGATCCAGCTCGAAGGCCATAACCGCTCATTATATTCGTTTGCTTTATTTTGCAGTTAATTTCTAACATTAATTCTCATATTTCTCAGTTTGTTCCAAGTGAAATCAAATATCCTTGAAACCACTTATAAGTTTAGTTATTATCCAATTTGAAGGGTAAACACTTTGGCGCCCACCACGAGGCTAAGGATAATAGTGATTGCCTTGTACAAATTTTCGTAACACACACTATTGTACGCTTGTTCTTTGAAGTGTCTTTGATTACAGGATCGAAAGATGTCAAACTCTCAGTCAGCACCTAAACACATTGACAATGATCTTAGCTACCACGGCAAGAATAAGACATTGCACCAGGAAACATCGCACCCCCTGCTGACCTTGAGGAGTTTCGGTTGTAGACCCAATTGATGTCAGTTCACATGAAGCCATCAATGGAAATGTGGCTGTCGATCCCGAAAGCAACATTCGTGAGGGTACCCGATCAGCTACTCAGAATGCGCATGGCGGTAAAGATGGTAGGATTAGCATGCGGGTAATCTTCAAAATGTTTTAGGCCCACCAGGTAGCAATAGCTCAGCTCCAAAATGGGAACCACACGCCGAGCAGGGTCGAACTCGAGCCATCCTAAGAAGTTGTGCACAATTGACTTCGAGAAAATCGAATGAGAAAGAATCAGTGACAAATCCCGCTATCCTAAAATGCTCGAAGAGTTGATGAAGCGAATCGAGATAGGAGAAAAGAAGATCGAGGAAAGTGATAAGAAGGTGGAAACCTATAACTCCATGGTCGACAAAATCCGGGGGCACCACCGATATTGAAAGGACTAGATTCTTAAAAGTTTATGCAAAAACCCTTCCCCGTAAGTGCGGGTCCGAAGTCAATCCCCAAGAAGTTCCGTATGCCCGAGATTCCTAAGTTTAATGCGACGACTGATCCAAATGAACACGTAACCTCATATACGTGCGCCATCAAAGGAAATGACTTGGAAGATGACGAAATTAAATACATATTGCTGATGAAATTCGGGGAGATTCTATCGAAGGGTGCCACGATATGGTATCATAATTTACCGCCTAATTCTATTGATTCGTTTGCTATGCTTGCAAATTCTTTAGTAAAGGCGCACGTCGGAGCCATTAAGGTTGCAACAAGAAAGTTTGACCTTTTCAAAGGAACAAAGATAACAAGATTCCCAGGGAATTCGTATCTCGTTTCCAAACGAAGAGAATGGATTTGCCGCCGATCACCGACGATTGGGCTGTTCAAGCTTTCACTTAAGGTCTCGACATTCGGAGTTCCATAGCTTCACATTAGTTGAAGCAAATTGATCGAGTATCTAGCTGTCACTTGGGCCGATGTACATTCTCGATATCAGTCGAAGATCAGGGTCGAGGATGATCAACTGGGGACTCCTTCCAGGTCCGTTTATCCAAACAGGCCCGTAGATAGAATCAAGAGGGATATCGATCGAGATCTAAGGTCGATTAGAGATCGATATCTATCGTACAACGGAGACCGTAGAGGTAGCGGGTCTGGACGAAACTTTGCACTGAATGAGAGGAGAAATGATTGAGGTCAAAGTTCATGGGGATTCATGAGCAAGGGTGGTTTTGACAGGGATGCCGGGCACAAAGATTCTCCACGTTTGTCAGAATATAACTTGAGTGTAGATGCATCGGCCATCGTATCAGCCATCGGACGTATCAAGGATACTAGATAGCCTCGAACTTTGATGACCGATCCGGCCGAGAGAAACCCTAACCTAATATGCAAGTATCATGGCACCCATTGTCATAAAACAGAAGACTGCAGCCAGCTAAGGGACAAAGTAGCCCGATTATTCAACGAGGGGCATCTTCGAGAATTCTTAAGAGATCGGGTCAAGAATCACTTCAAAAACAGTGATTCCAGTAGGGAGAACGAGTAAGAAGATCCACAGCACGTGATCCACATGATCGTTGAAGGGGTCGATATTCCTTAAGGACCAGTATTTAATCGCAACAAGGTGTCAATCACAAGGGAGAAGTGAACTCGGGACTACTTCCCGAAAGGGACCTTGTGTTTCAATGATCAGGATGCAGAAGGGATTGAACAACCCCACAACGGCACTGGTAATATCTATCCTTATGAGTAAAATTCAAGTTAAACGTGTTTTGATTGATCCATGTAGCTCGACCAACATTATTCGATAAAGGGTCATAGAACAGCTCGGCCTACAAGATCAGATTGTGTCCGCATCCCAAGTACTTAACAGCTTCAACATGGCAAGCGAAACCACCAAATGTGAAATTATTTTGCTAGTAAATGTGGCCGGGTCCATCCAAGAAACAAATTTCCATGTGATCGGGGATGACATGAGGTACAACGCACTGCTCGGAAGGCCTTGGATCCATAACATGAGGGCAGTACTGTCACGCCCAAAAATCGAGGGACATGATCGGCACTCGACCGGGTAGCCCCAGTCAAGCGGACCTGGGTGCCTTTCCTATCCCACGTGTTACCCCGTGTTTTCATTACTCATTAATCAAAGGAAATAGCCATTTATAATTAAAACACCTTTTTACGAAATATACATAACAAACATGGTTACTTAGCGTGGTTTACAACTTACATCGCCCAACATACAAAATACATATTACATAAGTTCACAACCCATATTTCCTGTCTACAGAGCCTCTAAGGATGCAAAAAGGATGATACAATACTTGCCGGTAACAAGGCTCCGGCTATACCTTACACAAATACCCAAAACAAGACTCCAAAATAAAAGCGTCATGAGCCACGCAGGGCCCCGGGAGGAAAGGGGCTCACCAATACAGCTGACAGAAAGTGAAGGAGTGCTACGGTCGGTGGACTGGAGTACCTGCTATAGATCCACCTACACTCATCACACGAATGTAGCGCCCTCGGCAAAAGGGACGTCAGTACATTGGAATTGTACTGGTATGTATGAACAAACTTTGCCCCAAGTAAACTCAAACAATACACAAGTAACGAGCAGGAATAGAGTCAACAATCAAGTACACATGAAAGGAACAATCAAGCCAAACAAGTTTCATAATCTCTCCTTTTCCCCCTTTCAACATTTTCACATCAATGATTTCAATAGTGATTTCGATAACTTTTTCCGCCCTTATTACCTCGGCCACCCTTGTTACCTCGGCCACCCTTATCACCAGAACCCACACCTTATTACTTCATGTTGCCGCGCGCAACCCGATCCCACCGGACAAATCACATTTCACCTTATCACCACAACCCTCACCTTATTATTTCGTGTTGCAGCGCGCAACCCGATCCCACCGAACAATCACAATTCACAAACAACAACAACAACAACAACAACAACAATCAACAATTCACAAAGAATTTCCATAACTATCAATACCGTTTCCATCAAATACAGCAGCTCATATGCATTTTAAGTCACCACGATAATTGCCCACGACAAGCCATATATGTTATTACCACAGTTGTTTCAATTGCATCAATTACGATTTCTTTCCATCATTAGTTACACAGCTCTTACCACATAAACACATTCACACACACACACATTTAGTTTGTTGCCATTCACTTGCACCATTATATCGGGAGACTTAACCAAGAACACTCAAGGCATAGCAATCACAAGAATACACAAATAGTTCACATAGGCATCACATACCAAGTATTCGTACGCCAAACAAAGTGACTTTACAAAGGTCAAGGTTAGCCATACATACCTGGAGCCGAATTCCCTTCTTAACTTCTACTTTCAACTCGCCAAATAGTCTAGCCACGTCAATCTAGTTCACAAGTTAACACATATAACTTAGAATTTAAGCTCACAATTACTACCCGAACTTATTTAGGTTATCAACCCTTCTTTTACAATTCTTTACTCCTACCCAATTCTTCTTACTAGATTTTTGGTTTTAAAGGACATGCATGTGTATTTCAACTATGTTTTCAAGAATCAATGCATGAGAATCCCCCTTTTTGTTTAAATATGAAAACCAATGAAAAAGGGTTGGGGATTTTACCTGCAAGAACGGAAGTGAAGACAATTACTTGAAATTTCCCGGGCCTGGGTGACTTTGAAAATCAAATTGGTGAAGATGAACTTTCTCTCTCAAGAACCCTATCTTCCCTCTTTCTTATTTTGTTCAGAAAGTATGTTAAAATGAGGGATTGGGGTGTTTTATTAAAAGGGGGTCGGGTTTAAAATTTAGAAAAAATAGGAGCCCGAGTTAGGTTTGCGGTCGCACATTGCGGTCGCATAGTGGAAATGCGGTCCGCATAATGGACCACAAAAGTGCTCCAAAACTCTGAACATTCTGTTTGGGTTTGCGGCGGAAATGCGGTCCGCATACACGATTTGCGGTCGCATAATGCACCGCATTTTTGACCTTAAATTTGACTGGCACATGGACTCATTTAGCGATAGAAATGCGGTCCGCATATCAGTTATGCGATCGCATAATGGACCGCATTTTGACCTCAATTTTTAACCAACCACTGACTCAATCTGCGGCAAAAATGCGGTCCGTATACTTGATTTGCGACCGCATTCTGGACCGCAAAATAGCACTTTTCTGGAAAACTTTGATTCTTTGATTTTTGAATGCTTAGATCAGTACAAAGGGTCCGGACCGCGGTGAGCAAGCTCTCCGCGAAGAATTTTACACATTCCTACCACATATCCGGAACTTAACACTACGAGCTACTAGGTTTTAAGCACAAATTTTTACGGGGCCTTACAAGTACCCTCGACCCTTCACCAAGTTCTAAAGTTCCTGACATTGAAGGGAGTCAAAACAGTGTAAGCGGAACAACCCGCCGCCAAGGAGATGTTTGCAATCAAATAAGTGATACCGGTATTGGAACTATCATCAACAAAGGGAACATATTCAAAGGGAGAACATGAGGCCATATAGCAAGCACCGTCACCAGTCTCGACCCAGTTGGAGAATTAGGGAACTAACGAGGATGATGACTATATGATACCTCGATCCTTCATAATCCCATATGATTCCGACGGTGCAAAATTTACGATCGAAGAGCTGGAACATATCATAATGATCGAGCATCTGCCCGATCGCAAGGTATACCTGGGCACGGGGTTAACTCTTGAGTTGAGGAAGAAAACTTATTCAATTTCTTATAGCTAATATGGATTGGTTTGCCTGGTCCCATCTCGATATGACAGGGATCGCACCGGAGATCACAACTCATAAGATAAGCTAAGACCCCATATTTCGCCCGTGAGACAAAAAAGGAGGCCTCAGTCCGAGGAAAAACACGCTTTTATCAAAGATGAGGGAACCAAACTTCTCAAAATAGGATCCATCGGGGAAGTAAAATACTCTGAACGGTTAGCGAATGTAGTAGTAGTCCCTGAAATGGGAAAAAACTTAGGATGTGCGTAGACTACAAAGACCTACATAAAGCATGCCCCAAGAATTATTTTCTTTTGCCTAATATTGATCGCATGATCGATGCCACGGGCCGACAATGAGATTCTCAGTTTTCTCGATGCCTACTCTAGGTACAACCTAATATAGATACCGGAGGACCAGGAAAAGACCTCGTTTATCACTAAGTATGGCACCTACTGTTATAATGTAATGCCATTCGGAGTAAAAAATGCTGGTTTGACCTATCAATGCCTAGTAAATTGAATGTTCAAACGACAAATAGGGAAATCTGTGGAAGATTATATATTGATTACATGCTAGTTAAGTCCCAGTGTGTAGAGGCATTTGAAGCATTTGCAGGAGATTTTCGATATACTGAGGAAGTACAATATCAAGCTCAACCCAGAAAAGTGCGCGTTCGGGGTTGGCTCGGGCAAGTTTCTCGGTTTCATGGTATCCAATCGGGGGATCGAGATCAACCCCGATAAAATCAAAGCTATCGAGGATATCATGATCGTAGATAATTTAAAGGCTGTGCAGAGGCTAATGGGGCGCATAGCCGCCCTAGGGCGATCCATTTTGTGATCCTCATAGTGGAGTCACTGATTCTTCTCACTACTTAGGAAGAAGAGAATTTTTGCATGGACCTCGGAATGCCAGCTAGGCTTGGTAGAACTAAAGCGGTACTTATCGAGCCCGCCGCTGCTTCATTCCCTGAAAGTGGACGAAGAACTTTACTTGTACTTGGCGTCTCGGAGATAGCGGTAAGTGGAGTCTTGGTCCGAGAAGAACAAGATATGCAATTTCCTGTCTATTATGTTAGTCTGACCTTAGGTGAGGCCGAAACTAGGATCGTCATGTAGAAAAGTTTACGCTCGCTTTGATAAGAGCCTCTAGGAATTTAAAACCATAATTTCCATGTCATCCCATATGTGTTGTAACATTTTATCCCCTTCGAAATATTTTGCATAAACCCGAGTTTTCGGGTTCTAACTCCATAGACATATTATACATTCTTCTAACAAACTCTTGGGGAATCTCCCTCATATTCAATGGAGGGGTCATTCCCTCCTTACTGCTTCAAACTTATGGATTATAGTTTCAAGATTACTCATCTTGGGAATAAGACATAGCGAGGAAATTAGCTCCCTATCTTGAGCTCTACTGCACGATCATGAGTATCAAAGAAGGGTGAAATTCCTAAATGTCCGAATAGCCTCCAACTTATAGATGTGGTTGACAACACACCTATAAGAAGGACTCTACTAGACACGGCTCCGAGACATCCTAGGACACTTTAAAACCTTAGGCTCTGATACCAAGTTTGTCACGCCCCAAAATCCGAAGAGCGCGACCGGCGCTCAACCGAGTAAATCCGACTGAGCAAGCCTGTTGGGTTTCATACTACCCAAATTCGTCTTTGAATAAAGAGAAAATGTACACCATTAATCAAATTCTATAAACATGTATTTAACGATTTCAAATTCATTTCCATTAGCAACTTCGTTCGCAATTTTGAAGATATTACAAGTTTTATACATCTTTACCAAACATCAATATTTCTATTTTAATTCCAATACCCGACACTACCCACAACCTATCTATGGAGCCTCTAAATACAACTGGAGAAATATGGAAATGACGGCAACAAGGCTCCGGCTATACCTCAAATACAAAGTACATGATTAACAGATGAAACAGGACCCCGAAATGAAGTGCGGCTCACCAAGTCAACTGAAAGGATGATGCGGCACTAGCTGCGACCAACACTGCCTGCTATAGAAACACCTACAACCATTTAAAGACGTAGCGCCCCCGGTAAAAGGGACGTTAGTGCCATCGAATAGCACTAGTATGTATGAACAAACTTTACTCTAAGTAGAATTAAACGATATACAAGTAGAAGACAGTCATGGAAACCAAAAAATGATGCACAAAAATACAGAGAACACAAGTGAGAGTTTCATAGTTTCTTATTTCGTCTTTTCATCCTTTTGATTTATAGTCTCTTAGTGTCAAGTGCCACAATTCTTAATGCCACCGTGTCTTTTTACAAGGAGTCCGGTCTCGGCCTGACCGGCTAAGCCATCCCAAGTGAGACATATCCAAGTCCACAATGATAATCAGAAATATAATGTAGATGCCATCATGTGTACAGCATGGCGTCCGATCTCAGCNCCTATTTGGTATATATACACGAGAGAACGTTTTTTAGAGTAATTTTTGACCAAGGAAGAGCACAGAGCCGCTGTGGAGGCCGGGTTTCATATTTTCTTTCTCCAAACTTAGTAATTTTTATGTTTCTTTGTATGATTTGTTGTTTTGCTACCATGTCTATGTGGAGCTAAACTTCACATTCTAGGGTTGTGGTTCTTTCATGACTATTGTTATTCGGATATTGATTTTGATTTCTTAGTTTATCATATTGGTTTATTTATTCAATCCTGCACTTAATTATTTGATTGCTTGATCACCAATTGAATACTATCTACGAATCTTGAATTGAACTCGAAAGTGGGAATTCTAGATTGCATATAGGATTGAATAGAGCAAGTTCTTGAACCTGGGCCTCGGGTAACGGATTCGCGGTTAGGATAGAAATATACCTAATTGCCTTGATTGGTTGATTTACACGAATTATAAATGCGTTCTTGTTGATTCTAACTCCATAGACATATAGGCGTTAGGTTAGCTTGAATAGGCGAGTAAGAACTCGACAGATTCTTATGAGCAATATTAACCCTGTCAACCAATAAACTAGATAAATTAGTTAGTTAATTCAATTGAAGAATACAATAGGAATGTTAGATAGCCCATAACCCTAGATCGTTTTCATTACATTGATATCATAAAAATCTGCTATTTCTCTCTGTTAAAAGATCATTATTTGTTTTTATTTATTTTAATTAGTTTAGAATCAAATACTTCTAGGTTTAATTCTTGTATAGATAATTAGATAGTCTAATTTAGTTAATAATTAATCGCATGTCCTCGTGGAAACGATACTCTACTCACTACTTTATTACTTGACGATCACGTGCACTTGCGTGAGTGCGTTTGGCCGCAACAAGTTTTTGGCGCCGTTGCCGGGGACTTAGAAATTAACTAGTCTACTAGGTTAGATTTTTACTTTTTGTCTATTCAAGTTTTTTTTTATTTTTATCTTAGTTTATTATCTTTGTTGACATGGCTTCTTGGAATGAGAATTGGTCGAATATTGATTATTCTTATTATGATGATCCTTGTCCATGTTTTGGAGGACCTCACTGGTGGAAAAATTATCAGAATGTTCCCGGGAGCGAGTTGCGCGCACAATCTCAATCCTTTGAGTGGAATATTTGTCATATATGTGCTGGTCAAGATGACCATTGGGATGGTTGTCCTAATTCTTATTATCCTTCTCAGATCTCTTATTATGATCTTTCTTATAATGTTTGTGAGTTTGATAGGGGCAATGAAGTACAGGATATGGAACATGATGCATGTTTTAGGGATATTCTGAGGCAAGTAGCAGAGCAACATGATGAACTTAGAAAAGATATGAAAAGAATGAGGGCAACAATCACAAGAATGAAGGCCAGTATGGAAGAATTAAATGAAGAGAGCGGGCACCAACAAGAGGAAAATTTTGAAAAAGAGGAGATTTTGAGTCAAACTTGGCTGGTGGAACAAGCTGAAAGATTGGAAATATATGGGGCTCAACGTGAGAAAATTACAGATGGGATACAAGACCTAATAGAAGGAAGAGCTAAACTGGGACAAGAGATCGAAAATTTTGGCACTGCTATTCACGACTTGCATGCAGATATGAGTGCAAAGGTTGATGCATGTAACGTCCAACAATTTAGTGATAGGTTGTGTGAAGCTGAAAAAGATCTTCTAGACCAAATTGAGGAGCTAACACGAGAATACCAATTATTAGACCAAAATATTATTAATGATGCCAAGGTTGACGAAGAGTGCGAAATTAAGGATGTCAAAAATAATACAATTTTGGAGTTAGAGCGTATTGGACCTCATTCTAAATATTTTTCAACATTGTGTTTGGTTGGTGACATGGGAATTGATCCATTCGAGCATATAGAGGAGTCAATGGATGAGGAATAAAGTTTTTATATTCTGAAATTTGCGATGCCAAGGAGACAAAACGACATTCCTCACTTAAGGGCCAAGAAGTGCAAGATGCGATATCTATTGCTTGGTTCCTTTATTTTCACACCACCGCCTCATGAACGTGACAGTAAAATTGATGTAAAATTGGGGGCGCAATTTATATCCTCAAAATGGAAGGAAAAGTGGTGAAAGTGATGGCGACATGCCGCGACGTTAAATCAAGCGCTTGTTGGGAGGCAACCCAATTCCATTTTTTTTCTTTTGTTTTTTGTTTACCTTTTTTTAATATTTTATTGTGTTACATTTTTTTATTGTATTATTTTTTTTGTAGTATTATTTTTGTATTTTGTAGGAGTAAGAGCATAGGGAGCAAAGCCACAGGAAGTGTGCAAAAGCGAGCATGTGTTTGAAACTGAGTGTGAGGTACCCGCACAAGGATCATACGTGGGAGAAGTCTGAGTATCCCGTGAGCTACTAATGTTTCGGCCTTTGGCCTACCAGGGAGTCTCTTTTACCCTCTTGTTATTTTTTCTTTATTTGTGCATTGGGGACATTGCACAATTTTAAGTGTGGGGTGAGGAGATTGTCTGGGTGATTTTTTGTGCTATGTTAGCTTAGTTATAGTACTCGTTCTTAGTGTAGTAATTTTCTTTAAAAAAATAGAAAAATTTGAACTTTTCCCGACGATGGATTTTGTGGACAGCTTTCTTGAGCGATAAAAGTCTAAACAAAAAAAACACAAAAATATATCTTTTAACTTTCTTTAGGTAGTAATAATCCCCCGTGGTTTTTCTTTGTGCCTCGGTTCTTTTCCATGCGATGTAGTTTGAACCGGGTAGTGGTATTTTTTTATTTTTATTTTTAGAGTAGATTAGAACTTAGGGAATAAATGGAGGAAGAATGATGAACCTAGGCGCCCTTGACTTGTTTGATAGTAGCATATTTAGGCTTTGGCATGTGTAGTATCTTCCCTATGATTTGAAATTATTGATGATGTCTTGCTTAGTTGTATAGCATCTTTTGTGACGCCTATGTCTCGTTATCTTGACTTGCGTTCACTTTGTGCTTAATGCTTAATATCTCGTGACTCCGTGAATACTTGCATTTGTTTGAGAGTTGGAATGGGACCGTCCTTAGTGAGTCATGTGCCATGTGTGGTGAGGTTTTTGTATAGTCTATGTATTGTACTTGTGTCTAGAACTTGCCCGGTTTGTGAGTCGAAGCGAAATTTTAGGTGATGTTCGGTTTGAAAAATGATTTTAGGCTTTCTTTGATGTTTTTGAGCTTAATTGCTTATCTCAAATAAAATTTATCCCTAGTTAACCCTTTTGAGCCTGTAGACTTTTATTTGGCACCCACATTACAAGCCTACACCCTTTTTGTTCTTAATTGGCATTGTTTTGATCCCTTTTCCTCTTAAAGTACTTTAATCATGAGATGAGCGCTAAAAGAAGTAATAAGGAATTAAGGGTGGGTTGGCTTTTGAGTGGAACCAATAAAAGGAAGAAAGGTGCACTTGTTTTGTAAAATAATACACCATTAGCAGAAATTGAAAAAAAAAGAATAATTTGAAGAAAATAAAAATAGACATGAATAAATTGTTGTCTTGTTCTTGCTAGTGGGTATGAATTAATGTAGTGCTTAAAGAAGAAGGGAGCATTTTGGGGTGATATTGTTTGTGAAAATGGAAGTTGGGATTGAAGAATTTGCGCTTAAAGTTTATCATGTGGTGTGTTAAAGTGCTTAGGAGGGTTAGTCACTATTCCTAAATATATCCTACCCGTCCCTTAGCCCACATTACAACCATGAAAAAATCCTAATTGAATTTAGATCGAGCGAGCCTACATTAGTAGAGATTTACATTATGGGCAAGCCTATGGTACCAATTACATGCATGTGACTTCTTTTGTGAGGGTGAGCGATATTTTCTTTTGATATATACGAGTCCTTCAAATATATTTGATCATGAGATTCGAATGTGTGAATTCAACTTACTCTCTTGCCTTGGTTGTGAGGGCACATGGTTTCACGAAGGATAGGTAACGTTATTAGACTTCTCTACGACGTTGGGTGTTCAAGCCAAGAGTGCATTGTGACATTGAGTCGATTTTTGAGGCTAGGATTGTTGTGAGCATGTTGTCTTTGTTATAAATAATTTTTAAGAATAGCATAAGTAAAGGGAAGTGTATGATGATTGCATATGCTAGAGTTTAATTGTTGCTATCAACCATGGTCATTGGTGTAGTGTGCTCCAAATGTGTGCTTCGAATATGTTAAGTGCTCATAGATAGAGTAAATTTTTGGTTGACTTGAGGACGAGCAACGTTTAAGTGTGGTGTGTTGATGATAGGCTATAATTACGTATTTTAGTCGATTATTACACTCTAATTTACTGCACTTTAATTGAGTTTGAGCTTTAATCGCTAGTGTTTTGCACTAATGGTCTGTTTTATGCTTTGTAGGAGTGATTCCGAGCTATATAGATGTTCTGGAATAAATTCAAGTGATTTGGAGCTTTAACATTTGAGTAAAAGATCAAGTAATTAAGCCGGGATCGTGTTTGGGGGTCAACGGAAGATAGCTAGAGCAAACGAAGACTTTAGTAGGCAGATTGCGCACTGTCTAGTAAAATCAATATAACGTTTTGCTCAGAACTCCAATTTTGCTCCACAATATATGGTTGGAAACCTAACTCAAAGGGCTACAACTTTCATGTTTTATGTTTTCCCAAATTCGGAACGTAACAGGGCGAAAAATGCGCGAACGCGCGAAGTTAGCGCGAAGTCGCGCGGTAGTTCGCGCGCGTTAAAGGCTGAGGCAGAATAGTGCGCGAAGAGACGCGCGAAGGATGCGCGAGCTCGCGCTTGTCACCCGGGAAAAGTGTCCTTTTTCACATTGGAGAAGGTATAATTGTTTGGGCCCAACCCTATTTGGTATATATACATGAGAGAACGTTTTTTAGAGTAATTTTTGACCAAGGAAGAGCACAGAGCCGCTGTGGAGGCCGGGTTTCATATTTTCTTTCTCCAAACTTAGTAATTTTTATGTTTCTTTGTATGATTTGTTGTTTTGCTACCATGTCTATGTGGAGCTAAACTTCACGTTCTAGGGTTGTGGTTCTTTCATGACTATTGTTATTCGGATATTGATTTTGATTTCTTAGTTTATCATATTCGTTTATTTATTCAATCCTGCACTTAATTATTTGATTGCTTGATCACCAATTGAATACTATCTACGAATCTTGAATTGAACTCGAAAGTGAGAATCTTAGATTGCATATAGGATTGAATAGAGCAAGTTCTTGAACCTGGGCATCGGGTAACGGATTCGCGGTTAGGATAGACATATACCTAATTGCCTTGATTGGTTGATTTTAAAAGCTCCAAATCAATTTATTTCTCCGCTTTTTATTATATAAATATCCAATAATTATCCTCCCTACTACTTTTATGATGATTTAACCATCTAAATTCATTATTTATGCTAACATAGTGTTTAAATATTTTTAGTGCATTTTTGTAATCACATTTGCATTTTTTAAGCTAAATTGCACGTCTTTACAATAATAGCCCATACTAATGTACAATTACATTATTTATGCATAAAATAATCTTTTATATTTTTAAATATTAAATAACTATTTTAACTCATTTTAGTGCACAAAGATATTTTTTGTACTCATTTATTATTTTTTATAAATTATTTAGTTGTTAAAATTGGCTATATAAAATCTGGCACCATTTTCTATTCAATTCTGACCCTAAAATTGACCCAATACCCAGCCCAATTTCAACCTAAAACTACCCAGCCCAAATCCAGCACTCACCCTGCACAACTCCTGTTAAATCCTGGCCGTTGATTATTGTGATCAACGGACCAGATTCTCCCTTTCCTAAATTAAACTAAACGACCCCCCCAAACCCGGCCATTCTCACTCAAACAACCGCCCACTTTCCTCTCCAATTCTCTCAAAACCTAACCCTAATCGGACCTCGCCATCACTCATCTATGGTCATCCATGGTAGTTTCTCACCACCCCCAGGCCTCTAATGGCCTCTCTTGTACTGGTATCACCATCTCCAAGGTCCTTAAGGGACCAGGGTTAGTTTACTTGCATCTATGGCCCTTTCTCGCCTGTTTCAGGCTGTTCCTGTTTGATTCCGAGTAAGATCTTCCAATATCGCTTTAAATCTATGGGTTTCTAAGCTTGCTTTTTCACCTCTGTGTTGTTCTTCACGAAGCCCTAATTTTTATCCTTTGAACTTCTCAGATCTTTGCAAGATCTGAGATAGATGGAACCTATTTCGTATGAGTTATACAAGAGCCTTACGATTTTTAAAGGAACTCTCTGATTTTCGAATGGTTTTCCATTTTTTCTAAACTAGGGTTTCCCGGAAATTTCTTTTTCCAAAAAATTTGATAATGTTTGAGTGCTTAATCTTCTGTTTCTTATATGTTTTAACCGATTTCGTGAGGTTTGCTCTAACCTTAACTCGTTTATATTAAAAGCCCTAGTTTTTCGACACTCTTTTTGTTTTGTTTCTGAGTTACTTTTGTACTGACCTTGTCCTTGCTTTGGTTCTGTGATTTTTCTTTAGCCAATTAGATGTCTTGTGATTTTCTTATCCTAATATGCCTCTACTAAGTTTCTTGGTTCAACTTTTCTACTAATTCTGTATGTCTATGTTCATTCTAGCTATTCATGGTAGGACTATATTTTTCTCCTTAAATCAGGTTTGTTTTGAATTTTTGATTTACCAATTGGCTTCGTTAAAACCTATGTGTTGAATCCTGACTATTCGTTTCTTGCCTATTTTAATTGTCTGCGATATTTGCTGACTCTTTATGTGATTTTCTCTTTAAATTAAACCCTTGACTATTCTGAAGTTCTTATTTTTGTTTGATTTGAACTCTTTTCCTTAACAAAACCTTTCATTCTTACTGCCCTACTCGGTTTGATTGAACTTCTTGCCTTAATTAGTTTTCTCTTGCCTTATTTGTTATTTACTTATTCTTGCTAATTGTTTCCTTAAATTGAACTCCTTTTTATTCACCCCTAATTACCTACTCTGTATCCAAGTCTTACTTGATTCCCTTCCTTAAATATCTGTCCTGCTTTTACCGTTGATTGATTATCCCTTGATTAAGGGGAAGATTTACTGATTTCATGTGTGTGACTGATTTTGTGAATTTCCCTAATTGCTACATAATTGATCCCTTACCTTATTTTGTTTAACTCTTGACTACTATATATGCCTTTGCCTATTCTCACTTCTGGACGGACAATAGTTCAAATACTACCACTTTTACACTCTAAAAAGGCTCTCTCTTCTCTTTTTGCTACTTGTGATCTCTGTTATTTTAGCCGGCTGCAAGCCAATGCTGGAAATTGCACAATACCTTTCTCACATCTTGTGTTTTCTTTAACTAGGTATGCTTCTGATTAATTTTTAAGAATCTAGACCTATGTGTTTATTTACTGCATTAGTTCATATGGCCTGAGTCCATCCTTGCTTCTGTTTACTACTTACCTAGTATGACAAATACTGGCTATTCAAATCTATGATTTAGCATGTTTCCACTATGCCTGCCTGTTTTCTATCTTGTTTCACATATCTACATATGTAACTAAGCCTGTTTGACTAACTACTATTTGTCTAGCATTCCTAAACTCTGCTTTGTGTAATTAGCATGCCTTCACTTGTTAATATTTGCCTAGCATAAGTCCTTGCCTGTTCTGCCTCACTCCTGCTAAGTTATCTAATCTCCTTAGAGTGACTCTAGCTGTGTTTATCTTTCCACAACATGTTTCTGCTGTGATCTTGGCTGCATGACTTACATTCTACCTAACCTACTAGCTCTATACAACCCCTCAAAAACTCTATGTATTATGTTGTTTGTGTTCTCCATTGAAGTGTACTCTCTGTGTTCCCAACCCCTTTTCCCTTGTGTGAAAGTTGTTTGCCAAAGTACTCCCTAAAACTGTTTGTTCGATGACTTGTGTTCTGATTGATAATTGTTTCTTCACATTTTCCTCAAACTGTTTTATCACTAAATCAGTACTGGTTTTTTCAGAAATTCTTTTCAATCCTAAGACCTTTCTTTATACTACCTATTAAACTCTTTCAAACCATTATGCACTTCCACTTACTCCTAGAATACTAGGGCCTGCCCCTCTGGTATGTGTATTACTTAGAGACCCTTGAGATCTCTTTGAACTCTGGCATATCAGGGCTGGCACTTTGACACTGCACGTAAATCAGTTATTATTTGAGAAAGGACTAGGTGTGAGCACTGCCCGGGATCCTTGAGGTCCTTAGGGAACTCTGACACACCTAGACATGAAATTGGCTATGGAACTTTGGGGCATTTGAGTCTACAAAAAGCTTGGAGATCAGTTTGGGCCTACTTCATGCTCCCTATAGATTAATGTATATTTATATTTATGTAATTTATTCAATTCTTGGTCTGTAATAATTAATTGAAACAAATAGTGGTGTGACTAGTAAAAAGGAAGGGTAGTTATATACTATGGGTAAAGTTGGGTAGATACCATGCCTATAGGGTCCATGTTGATTCAAATGTGTTTGTTAGATAATATGCCTATAGGATCTGCTTTGGTTCAAATAAATTCTTGCTTGCTTTACTTTCACAATTAGAAATCATGCCTATAGGGTCTAAATCAGCCTTAATAGAAATCATGCCTACAGGGATTTCGCTTTGGTCAAATAAATTCTGCTTGTTTTGCCTCATGCTTAGGATCTAAAATGAGTCTGACTTTAACTCACGCCTGTAAGTTCTGACTTAGATTAATTAGCCTACTCAATCAACATCACTAGAAAGCATGCCTGTAGGACTCAAATTGTCGTTTTAAAATTGCTTAATGTTTTACTGCAATCCTGGTCAGTGATTAGATACCACGCTAATAGGACATCACTATTACACGCCTACGCAATCCTGTAGGGCGCCTAAATTCTGCAAACCTATAAGTCTCCGCCTTGTTATTTGAGACTGCTCATATTCAACAGGTCTAAAATCAGTAGGCAAACTGAATAGGCCTTTCACACTTTGGTCCTAACTCAATACTGCATATTCTCTACTCACCTAGATATCCTGTTCTAGGACTTCTTTTAAATACCTGAAACTGTGTTTAAGACGTGCACTTGTTCGCTCTGTTTGTGGAGGTAAATGTGAGCCTTTGATTGTTACCTCTTTAATGCAGTCCTACTTGTTTTTGGTTGACGCCTAGATTTTTCTCCTTTAAGTACCTTCAGATGGTCTAGAACTACCTAAATTAGAGGTCCTAAATACCTCCAGGGCCACAAGGAAGGGACGGGTAGTGCACGTATAGGATATCTTTCAAGGTTGATAGAACGCTTTAAGCTATGACCAAGGGGAGGGAATTGGGTAGTAAGGATATGATGACTACGCGCTAATGTCACGTGTAGCCCCTCATTTAGGCGTGATTACCGGTCATTGTGTGGGTATGATCTTGTAGGCTAATCAACCTAGGACCCCTTTTTCCCAACTCCCGTTGTTTAAATGAATTTACTTTTGTTTACATATGTGTAAACTGTTAAAACCTTTTCCCTTGTTTTCATTACTTGAATCATACATGAACCTAGTATGTCAAAACATGCCTTTACTTGCAAGTATGTGTTAAAACTGTTTATTTATTATAATGACTAATTCACATAGTTCAAGTTCGGCCGGTACCCACCGTTGTGGACCGCGAGGGGTGCCTAACGCCTTGCCCTCAAGGTTATTTCTAGCCCTTACCCTAACTCTCTGGTAATGCATACTAGTCCAAGAGTTAATCGCTCCAGGTGCCCTAACGCACCGTAATCCGTTAGGTGGCGACTCTTCAAATACCCAATTACCAAAAGGAAAGGAGTTGTTCCCAATGAATGTCAAAACCCGGACTCCCCGCGGGGGGATAAAAGGGGGCTCGACAGCATGGGGACTTTGCTGGGGAAATTTACGCTCTTACCATAACGAACTTATGAATCAGTTTAATCATGCTCTATCCCACATAGCCTTTTTCTCTTACATGAATTTAACTATTTTTTTAAGCATTTATGATTTCTTTATTTTCCTGAAACTGACTTGTCTCTTTGTTTTCTTCTTCTGTAACTATCTTTCAATTATTTAAATACTGCATTTATCATTCTTACGTGCAAATACTTGACAACATGCCGTTTATTGTTGCATAAATTATGCTCCACATCATATTCCACTCGTGCGTATCAAATCCTATAGCACCGCTTGATGAGTGGTTGCGTTCTTCCAATTTATTACCCTTAAACTCAGAAAGGCTTATTTGCGGTAAAACTAGTCGATCAGTGGTGCAGTCGATGGTTCTGTTCTGTGCCTTTCCCCCTCAAGTTGTCCGCTTGAGGGTACTGGTGTAGACCCCCATAGTAACCTTACTCTGATCGTAATTGTGCATCATGGTCAAACCTAGTCGGATTAATATGTTTTTCACATAATAATCCTTTAAGACAAGCCTTATCCAAAAGTCCACCGGGGTTTCCATAATCCCAACGGACACAACCACATTCTGTGCATTAATTTGGAGAACTAAATGCCAATATGCTAATCATGAATGTACAAATAGTCGAGTCTGGTGGGGGAGAAGGGCCTAACCTTTTTGTTTTGCAGAAAATGAGGCATGAGGTCCCAAAATTCTGTATGGTCAGCAACATCCCACCATTGCTACTCGATTGGTGGGAGGACCTTTCCTCAAGTGACAAGAAACACGTAAGAAAGCACTTGGGCAATTTACCTTCTCTACTAGACATTGAGCCAAACAATAGGTTGATCGAGGCTGCCACTTTGTTTTGGGATAGTGAAAGGGATGTGTTCCATTTTGGCGACATAGAAATGACACTACTCCTAGAGGAATTTGGGGGACTTGCGGGACTGACTTGGGATAGCCCTGGGTTATTGGTGCCGGAGAACCGTATTGGTAAAGGGTTTTTAAAGATGATAGGGCTGAAGAAAAATGCTGAATTGGGATGCCTGAAGGAATCCTACATACCCTTCGAATATCTTTACGAGGGATATGGCCATAGAAAATCATACCGTACCTTTCATGACAAGCTTTTTATCACTTCTCTGGGCCACATCCACCGCAAAGTGTTCATTTTTATTGTGTGCTTCATGGGCTTGATAGTATTCCCAGTAAAAAGGGAAAGAATCCATACTAGGTTGGCCATGGTCGCCAAGACTTTGATGGAAGGGATCAATGGACAGACATACACTATAGTCCCCATGATCATAGCCGACATCTACAGGGCTCTAGAGCGCTGTCAAAGGGGGATCAAACATTTTGAAGGTTGTAACCTGTTGCTGCAGTTGTGGTTGTTAGAACATCTTCAAAAGGGCCAGTATCGCCAAGAACTTCCGTGCAGGGCTTGGAACGACCATATTTCCTTCCATCACCCCAAGCGGATGACTTACATTTCGGGCAGGTTTGCTCAGCCGAAAAGTGCCAAAGAGTGGGTAGAGTTCTTCGACAATCTGACCGAGGAACAAGTGCAATGAATGTTTTAATGGTTCCCAACAGACGAATTTATCATCAGATTCAGGGACGCTCCACACTTGGTGCTGATTGGGTTGAGAGGAATATACCCTTATGTCCCTATCCGAATTATGAGCCAAGCAGGCAGGAAACAGGGTGTACCAAGGGTTGCCAAGATGAGTAATTTCAGAGCAGACTTTCAAGACGACGACGTCCCTTACAAGTGTCAAGCCCAGCTCATGTGGCACTGCAAAATCATTGTGGAAAAGAACACCATTGAGCCTGACAGGTATCATGCAGGGTGCGAACCTCTCTACCCGGCATGGTTAGAAGAAAATCTAAAAGGAATGGTGAGGCTAGGAGCCGGTAGAGGGAATAGGATCATAGACGAAAAAGCTGAAGCTCAAGTCAAGTACAACAGGCTGCGCAAGAGAGTCCACGACTCTGAGAATGAGCACCGGGAAATACAGGAGAAGAATATGAGGCTGATCGAAGAATGGAAAGAAATGGCAGTAACTTCCAACAGAAAGTTGGAATATCTGGAGCAAGGATTAGTGGAGCTAGAGGGTAAAGTCATAAAGTGGATTGAGGATTGCCAGAATGCTGAAGAAAGTGAAGGAGGACATTTGGATAGAGCCTAGCTGCTGCTGGGTCTGCGTGAGCTAGGGTACCTGTATGACGGATTCAAGAAGATCGAATCCGGGGAAGGTCCTTCTGGGACAAAGTAGTCTAGATTTTTTTTGCTTTCCTAAATGTAATAAGGCCAATTGCCAATAGTGACATACTTTTCTGTTATCTTAGTGTCGTTTTGGGATTCGTCTATTTTCATATTATGAAATGAGGCACTTACTGGCATCTAAAAATCTCCAAATCTATTTGTCACTAGGCCTACCTCGGGCACAACGAGGCTCCCAAATTAGGACGCAAATTTACATTTTTGCCATATGTGTTTAAGTACTGCAAACATTTCAGAACCCTTACTAACTTGTTACCTTTTTGTTTTTTTTCCTTTATTTTGATTATTCCCATTCCTAAGGTTGGTTCACTCATACTGGTATCATCAGCGTATCATACCAGATCTAGAGGCCCTCCAACTCCTCCTCCTTCAAGCAATACAAAGAGCAAAGGGAAGGCAAAAATGGACGACTAAAGTGGTATTCGGAAAGAGAATGTCGAGAACATAGAAACTTCAGAAGGCCGAAGTACTCCGGCACCAAATGATCTAGTCTTGAGATTGGAACAAAATATACTGGAGCTACAAGGAGAGTTTGAGCAGGTTTGCAACTTGGCAAACTTATCCCTCACCCTGAGTGTCCCCGACATCAACCAACAAAACACGAAAAACCTAGCACCTCCCCAAAACCCACAAAATCAACATCCACAAAACCCTTCTGCACCACATCAATACGCAACCCCACCTCAAAATCTCAATCCCTTACCAATACCAACTCCACTACCACACCACCACCAATCAATCCAGTACCCACCAACCGCCACTTACCACACTCCCTAAAACACACCAACCTATTTCCGATCCTCAAAACTCAACCAATGACCATCACTACACCCAAGTCCGTAGCACACATCAAAACAAACCCGTATATGTGGAGACCATACCTCACTCTACTCAACCAACTTCCTATAAACCAAAATCCTCCGAGAAGGACCTGCTCATTAAAAACATGGCTCAAGAGCTCAAGAAATTGACAAGTCAGGTTCAGGGTGTCGAAGGCGGCAAAGGGATAGAGGGTTTAAATTATGAAGACCTATGCATACAGCTAGATGTAGAACTGCCAGAGGGGTACAAACCTCCCAAGTTCGAGATGTTTGACGGTACAGGTGATCCCAGGGTTCATCTGAGAACCTATTGTGACAAGCTTGTTGGAGTCAAAAAAGATGAATAGATCCGGATCAAACTCTTCATGAGGAGTCTTACTGGTGATGCTTTGTCCTGGTACATCAGCCAGGATCCCAAGAAATGGTCCAATTGGGTAAGTATGGCGTCAGATTTCATGGAACGATTCAGGTTCAACATAGAAAATGCATCTGATGTTTTCTACATCCAAAATCTTAAGAAGAAACCCACCAAGACTTTTCGCGAGTATGCTACCCGCTGGAGGTCGGAAGCGGCCAAGGTCAGGCCATCTTTGGACGAGGAACAGATGAACAAGTTCTTCGTTAGAGCACATGATCCACAATATAATGAAAGGTTGAGGGTTATTGAAAACCATAAATTCTCCAATATCATCAAACTTGGGGAAAGAATCGAGGAAGGCATCAAGAGTGGGATGGTAATGAATTTTGAGGCATTGCAGGCCACAAATAAGGCATTGCAATCGGGTGGCATATCAAAGAAGAAAGACGTTGGGGCAGTAATGGAGTCTTAAGGCCCGTAATCTCCACTTACCTATCGAACACCTCTACCCACATATCAAACACCTCCATCCACATACTAAGCACCACCACCCACATATAAACTATCATCTCCCAGATATTCCCAACCAGCCACTATCTATCATACCTATAATTCCTAACCATCTCATTTCTAGTCACCTCTGACTCGCCAAAATTATCCAAGACCAAGACCCAATTTTGACCGCAAGCCACCCAGACAATACACCACTATCAATGAACCCATTGACCAGCTGTATGAAAGGTTGAAAGCCGCAGGTTGTGTCACCCATGTTCCCGCCGTGGCATTAGAGAATCCATCCTAATGGGTCAATCCTAACAAAACTTATGCGTACCACTCCGGTATGAAGGGGCACACCACTGACGAGTGCCGAGCACTGAAAGATAAGATCCAGACGCTGATTGACAAGGTCACACAGGCAAAGGAAGCCACACCCAATATTCGCAACAATGCTCTCCCTGATCATAGAGATACATGTGATAGAGACAAACGAAGAGTGGGATACTGAGGGTAAAAATTGGGCTTATTCGAGAAGGTGATGACTTTAAACTCTCAGTCACACTCACTCCTATTGTGGTGCAGACACAGTCACAAATCGAGGTTGAGGTAGCCACATCAGTTCCATTTAAGGATGCCACTGCCAAGCAGCCTGCCATTGAAACAGGGCCAGATGACCTTTGGAGGAAAGTACAAGCAAAGGAGTATTCCGTCATTGATCAATTGAGAAAAACCCCAGCTCAGATATCCATTATGTCACTGTTGCAAAATTTAGAAGCACACAAGAACGCTTTGATGAAAGTGTTGAGCGAAGCTTATGTGCCCAATAATATCACAAGCGGAGAAATGGCTAACATTATAGGATAGGTGTTGGAAAATCACAAAATCACTTCCACGAGGATGAGTTTCCGCCTGAGAGTTTGAATCACAACAAGGCACTGCACATCTCAGTGCGATGCGAGGACTACTTCATTGCTAGGGTCCTCACTTATGGAGGATCCAACTTCAATATTTGCCCATTGAAAACACTGAAGAGGTTGGGCAAGGGCCTATATGAGATACGAGAAGAGACCATGAACATGAAGGCTTTTCATGGGTCTCAAAGAGCTACCATCGGAGAAATTAATCTCTGTCTACAAATGGGGCCTACGTGGTTCAATGTCGAGTTCAGGTGCTGGATCTGCATCCTACAATTTGCTGTTAGGACGACCATGGATACACGCCGCCGGGGCTGTGGCATCAACCTTGCATCAGGCAGTAAAGTTTGAATGGAACCATCAAGAGGTGATCATTCACGGGGATGGGAGTAACCCCATTTACGCCAGCCAAACCATCTCGATTATCGAAAACAGAAGGGGGCTAGGAGGGGAAACCTATCATCACATCGAACGTGTCAACGCCGTTGAGAAAGACAAATGGTGGAGTAGCAAAATAGAAAGCATTCTGGCATGGTCCGGGTATGAACCCGGGAAAGGGCTCGGGAAGAAACTCCAAGGTATTACTAAATCGATACAGCTGAAGGGTCATGGTATTACTTTTGGGCTCGGCTACCAGTACACATGGCAAGTGTATAAAGATTGGTGGCCTCCATGACGTGGACCGTATTACCCTCTTGATCAACCAGTGCCGTATTTTGATCAAGCTTTTCACCAAGCTGACACAATATGGGGAACCGTAGAAGAAGAAACATTAGCTGGGCTGAGGGATCCGTTTTTGGAAGACGAAGACATGGACTGAAGTGCAATAATGAGGAGGAGGAGGAAGAATGCCTCACTATTCAGAATGTGGAGAAGGGAGTTGTTCTCACGAACTGGACCGCCACACCATCCGGGGCCCGTCGAGTCCCTGGGTAGCTTGGCAGATTTTATTTCCATAGCCATTCTAGGCACTTAAGATTTTCAGTAACTTTGTTTTAAAGACTTATTTGTTTCAAAATAAATGCTCGATTCATCAAGCCGTACTTGTCTAGATGTTTTACAGTTTTAATCAAATGCATTGCTCTTTATTATTCATTATTATTTCTACACTTTTACTTTCTACAACGTTATTATTACTTTTCCTGATGAACCGGTGACTGTGACATGTAATGAGGCAACGCAACATGAGGATAGTGATTCGAATGAAGAAGACGAGATACCCGAGGAAGTTGTTAGGGATGTTGAAAACTTTGAGAATAAGCCAAAGTCCAACCCTGACGAAACCGAAGCAGTAAACATGGGGGAAGTCGAGACCGTCACGGAGACTCCCATTAGCATTCACTTATCACCGATAGAGAAGGAAGAGTACATTCGTTTTTTAAAGCAGTATGAGGAAATTTTCACATGGTCATATGACGACATGACCGGGTTGAGCACGTCCATAGTGGCTCATAAGTTACCTACCGATCCAATGTGTCCACCAGTGAAGCAGAAACTCAGAAAATTCGAACCAGATATGAGCCTGAAAATGAAGGAGGAAGTTACTAATCAGACCAAAGACAAAGTTCTCAGGGTGGTTGAGTACCCAACCTGGTTAGCCAACATTGTGCCAGTTCCGAAGAAAGATGGGAAAGTCAAAGTATGTGTTGAGTATCGAGATTTAAACAGAGCAAGTCCCAAGGACGACTTTCAACTGCCAAATATACACATTCTGATCGACAACTGCACCAAGCATGAACTCCAAACCTTTGTAGATTGCTTCGCGGGTTATCACCAGATCTGGATGGATGAAGAAGATGTAGAGAAAACAGCTTTCATTACACCATGGGGGGTATACTACTACAAGATGACGCCATCTGGTCTAAAGAATGATGGGGCTACTTATATGATGGCCATGACAACCATCTTCCATGATATAATACACAAGGAAATAGAGGTTTATGTGGACGAAGTCATTATCAAATCCAAGAGGGCCGCATATCAAATTGCAGACTTAAGAAAGTTCTTTGACAGGCTGAGGAGGTACAACTTCAAACTGAACCCCGCAAAGTGTGCATTCGGGGTTCCCGCAGGGAAATTACTGGGATTCATTGCCAGTCGCCGAGGGATCGAGCTAGATCCATCTAAAGTCAAGGCTATTCAGGAATTACCGCCGCCTAGGAGAAAAAAGGACGTGATGAGCTTCCTAGGGCGTCTCAACTATATCAGTCGCTTCATAGCACAGTCCACAGTCATATGTGGACCCATCTTCAAGATGTTGAGAAAAGATGCCGAGACAAGATGGACCGAAGACTTTCAGAAGGCTTTTGACAAAATCAAGGAATACTTGTCCACACCACCAGTCTTGGTCCCGCCAGAGCCGAGACGGCCTTTGCTACTCTATCTATCTGTATTGGATGGAGCCTTTGGATGCGTTCTGGGACAACATGATGAGACAGGGAGAAAGGAGCAAGCCATATACTACTTGAGTAGGAAATTCACAACTTACGAAGCACATTACTCTCTGCTTGAACGCACGTGTTGTGTTTTTACCTGGACGTCCCAGAAGTTGAGACATTACTTCTTTGCATATACCACATACCTCATATCTAGGATAGACCCTTTAAAGTATATATTTCAGAAATCCATGCCGACCGGGAAGTTGGCCAAATGGCAAATACTGTTGAGTGAGTTCGATATCGTCTATGTAACTCAAAAGGCGGTGAAAAGACAAACATTGGCAGATCATTTTGATGAGAATCCGGTAGGAGGAGAAAACGAACCCTTGAAAACATATTTTCCCGATGAAGAGGTGTCATTCGTAGGAGAGGACATTACTAAAGCATATGACGGTTGGAGGATGTTCTTTGATAGAGCCGCAAATTTCAAAGGAGCAGGTATTGGAGCGGTTTTGGTATCAGAAACAGGTCAACATTATCCGGTATCTGCTAAACTCAGATTCCCTTGTACCAACAATATGACGAAGTATGAGGCCTGCATACTAAGACTCAACATGGCAGTCGACATGAATATTCAGGAGCTGCTGGTAATTGGTGATTCAAATTTGCTTGTGCACCAGGTACAAGGAGAGTGGGCCACCAAGAATTCCAAGATATTGCCATATCTGCACCATGTGCAAGAATTGAGAAAGTGGTTCACGAAGATAGAATTCCGACATGTGCCCAGTATTTAGAATGAGGTTGCCGATGCATTGGCCAGCTTGTCATCTATGATACAACATCCGGACAAGAATTTCATTGATCCCATCCTAGTGAGAATCCATGATTAGCCAGCGTATGGTGCTCATGTTTAAGAAGAAACAGATGGAAAACCTTGGTTCCACGACATCAAGGAATATTAGGCAAAAGGAGAATATCCGGAGCATGCAAACCACACTCAGAAACGCACACTCCGGAGATTGTCCAATCACTTCTTCCACAGTGGAGGAAATTTGTATAAGAGGACTCCTGATTTAGGATTGCTAAGATGTGTCGCCGCAAAATAAGCTTCTAAACTACTTGAGGAGATACATGCTGGGACCTGCGGCCCGCATATGAATGGTTTTGTCTTGGCTAAGAAGATACTTAGGGCCGGTTACTTTTGGATGACAATGGAGACAGATTGTGTCCAGTACGTCCATAAATGCTACCAATGTCAAGTGCATGCTGATATGATAAAGGTGCCGCCGAATGAACTCAATGCAACAAGCTCACCTTGGCCGTTCGCCGCCTGGGGAATGGACGTCATCGGTCCTATCGAGCCCACAGCTTCGAATGGGCACGAGTTTTTTCTTGTAGCCATTGATTACTTCACAAAGTGGGTAAGGGCTGCATCTTACAAAGCTGTAACCAAGAAAGTCGTCATGAATTTTGTCAAAGATCGTATTGTTTGCCGATTCGGAGTTCTCGAGTCCATTGTTACTGATAATGCCGCCAATCTCAATAGTGATCTGATGAAAGCCATGTGCAAAACTTTCAAAATTAGGCACAAGAATTCCACAGCCTATAGACCTCATATGAATGGAGCCGTAGAAGCCGCGAACAAAAACATCAAGAAAATACTAAGGAAAATGGTAGAAAACCACAAACAATGGCATGAGAAGCTACCTTTTGCTTTACTACGATACCACACTATAGTTCGCACATCAACCGGGGCAACTCCCTACATGCTGGTTTATGGTACCGAGGCTGTCATCCCAGCCGAGGTAGAGATTCCTTCTTGAAGAATCATACAGGAAGCTGAACTCAGTGATGCAGAATGGATAAGGAGCCGCTATGAACAATTGGCCCTTATCGATGGAAAGAGGATGAACGCAGTGTGTCACGGTCGACTTTATTAGAATAGAATGTCAAGAGCTTTCAACAAAAGGGTCAAACCAAGACAATTTGCACCAGGACAGCTGGTGCTGAAGAAGATCTCCCCACATCAAGTTGAAGCCAAAGGGAAATTCTCTGCCAACTGCCAAGGTCCTTACATGGTTCACAGGGTGCTGACAGGAGAAGCACTCATACTTGCAGAAATGGACGGAGAAATTTGGCCAAAACCAATCAATTCAGACGCAGTCAAAAGATACTATGCTTAGACTATTTATATTTCTTCATCTGATGTAATTGAACTACGCATGACCTGATTCCCGTTTAAGAGGGGATACGTAGGCAACCTTATGGGTTCGGTCATATCATAATAAAATTTCCATTTCCTCCCAGGATCAGAAACTGGGGTAGAATTTTGAGGAGGACCCTCAATATTCCGAAGCAAGTCCAGCCAACGCCAACATATGCCAAACAGTCAGAAATCGGTTAAGAAACTGGGGCAGAATTTTGAGAAGGATTCTCAAAATTCCGAAGAAGATTCAACAAGGCTCATTACCCGCAAACGGACGAAGGATCATCTACCAAACTGGGGTAGAATTTTGAGGAGGACCCTCAAAAATCTAACATAAGAAAGCTGCAATGTCTCTGAAATGTGTTACAGCCACTAGTTCATATGAAAATCACTTGATATATCAATATATTTCTAAAAAAGCTCTATTTTTATCAATAATTGCATATTTTCAAAAACTTTATTTCCGTAACAGTCAGTTGTTACCTAGGGAAACTCGAAAAAAGGCCTCTAGAACAGAGCAAAGCAAGGCCAGCGGACAGAAGCACGAACCAACCTCCCCTCACAAAACTTACAATTTTTTCTTTGAACGCAAGCACATCTGACGTAGCGATAGCATCCGCAAATATATACACGTAACAAGATCAGTATCAATTGGGCCATCAGACACCGAATATATCTCCACCTAAGACATATACTACTCCTATTTGCTACTTGCTCTTTACATAGGACTAAGCCCTGTCCCGCATACTCGCATGAGGCTAATCCTTGCCTCCTTACATGCATGAGGCTAATCCGTGCCTCCATATATGCATATGGCTAATCCTTGCCTCCATAGCTGCATGAGGCTAATCCTTGCCTCTACACCTGCATGAGGCTAATCCCTGCCTCCATATCTGCATGAGGCTAATCCTTGCCTCCATATTTGCATGAGGCTAATCCTTGCCTCCATATCTGCATGAGGCTAATCCCTCCCTCCATACCCGCACGAGGCTAATCCTTGCCTCCATATCTACACGAGGCTAATCCCTGCCTCCATACCCGCACGAGGCTAATCCTTGCCTCCATAGCTTGCATAAGGCTAATCCCTGCCTCCATATCTTCCATGAGGCTAATCCCTGCCTCCATATTTGCATGGGACTAAGTATTGTTCCTCCTTGCACAAATATCGATCTATTCCGGTACTATCTATTTATTTTTCGATCGGGCTAAGCTCGGCCCTCCATGTCACAAGACTAAGCTTTGTCTTGTTAACATCATGTTATTGCATCTTATGGGCCGAAATATCGCTAACCTATCCAGAGGCGTCATAGTCTAAAAGGCATCATCCTCATAGCCGGAAGACACCATGCCATGGCCTGAGGATCTCTAATTTGGATATCATTATTCAAAGGCGTCATGGTTCAGAGGCACCATTTTCATGGCCCGAGAACATCATTTCATGGCCTACGAATCTCGCACTAAACTTTCATGGTCCAAAGGTAATCTGCATCATGTTTAAATTACCGCACAAATTTATGTCTGTAGCATCCCTTTATCTGCAGGTGACCAGCAAGAAATCGCTATCCTAGCAAGAGCGACCTCACTACAGTTCCTTCAAACTATCTCAAACTTGACCGTTCACCATAACCGCTCTTGCAACCCGTGTCAGTTCTTGTAATGACTTCATCGGTATATTCCGCCAATGAATCCAGAATTACATGGCCTGATTCCTATAAAACCAGGGATATGTAGGCAACTCAAAGACCGGAGTCCGGCCTCTATCTTTCAACACATCCCATTCGGTCAAAATTGGTCACCATTTCTTTACCTAAAAACTCTTTCATCCCTCCCGGGTAAAGAGGGGCAGCTATTGATACTCAATTTTTCATCACCTATTTTTAATATATATATATATACTTTTAAAATACTACATATGCAGTTATAAGCATGCATAAGTATTTTTTATAATTTTTCTACAGCTTCAAAAGCTCCAAATCAATTTATTTCTCCTCTTTTTATTATATAAATATCCAATAATTATCCTTCCTACTACTTTTATGATGATTTAACCATCTAAGAGCATTATTTAGGCCCACGTAGTATTCAAATATTATTAGTGCATTTTTGTAATTACATTTGCATTTTCTTTAAGCTAAATTGCACGTCTTTGCAATAATAGCCCATGCTAATTGATAATTATATTATTTATGCATAAAATAATCTTTTATATTTTCTAAATGTTAAATAAGTATTTTAAATCATTTTAGTGCACAAAGATATTTTTGGTACTCATTCATTATTTTTTATAAATTATTTAGTTGTTAAAATTGGCTATTTAATATCTGGCCCCATTTTTTATTCAATTCTGACCCTAAAATAGACCCAATACCCAACCCAATTTCAACCTAAAACTACCCAGCCCAAATCCAGCACTCACCCGGCCCAGCTCCTGCTAAATCCTGGCCGTTGATCATTGTGATCAACGGACCAGATTTCCCCCTTTCCTAAATTAAACTAAACGACTCCCCAAACCCGGCCATTCTCACTCAAACAGCCGCCCTGAAATCCCTTTCCTCTCCAATGCTCTCAAAACCTAACCCTAATCGGACCTCACCGTCACTCATCCATCCATGGCGGTTTCTCACTACCCCCAAGCCTCTAATGGCCTCTCCTGTACTGGTATCACCATCTCCAGGGTCCTCAAGGGACCAGGGTTAGCTTGCTTGCATCTATGGCCCTTTATCGCCTATATCAGGCTGTTCCAATTTGATTTCGAGTAAGATCTTCCTATATCGCCTTAGATCTATGGGTTTCTAAGCTTGCTTCTTCACCTCTGTGTTGTTCTTCTCGAAGCCCTAATTTTTTTCCTTTGAACTTCTCAGATCCGTGGAAGATCTGAGATAGATCAAACTTATTTCGTATGAATTTTACAAGAACCTTCTGATTTTTACAGGAACCCTCTGATTTTCTAATGGTTTTCCATTTTTTCTAAACTAGGGTTTCCCAGAAATTTCTTTTTCCAAAAAACTTGATAATTTAAGAGTGTTTAATCTTCGGTTTCTTATATGTTTTAACCGATTTTGGGAGGTTTGCTCTAACCTTAACTCGTTTATATTAAAAGCCCTAATTTTTGACACTCTTTCTTGTTTGGTTTCTGAGTTACTTGTGTACTGACCTTGTCCTTGCTTTGGGTCTGTGATTTTTCTTTAGCCAATTAGATGTCTTGTGATTTTCTTATCCTATTATGCCTCTACTAAGTTTCTTGGTTAGACTTTTCTACTGATTCTGTATGTCTATGATCATTCTGGCTATTCATGGTAGGACTATATTTTTCTCCTTAAATCAGGGTTGTTTGGATTTTGGATTTACCAATTGGCTTCGTTAAAACCTATGTGTTGAATCCTGACTATTCCTTTCTTGCCTATTTGAATTGTCTGCGATATTTGCTGACTCTTTTCGTGATTTTCACTATTAATTAAACCCTTGACTATTCTGAAGTTCTTATTTTTGTTTGATTTGAACTCTTTTCCTTAACAAAACCTTTCATTCTTACTGCCCTACTCCGTTTGATTGAACTTCTTGCCTTAATTAGTTTTCTATTGCCTTATTTGTTATTTGCTAATTCTTGCTAATTGTTTCCTTAAATTGAACTCCTGTTCATTCACCCTAATTTCCTACTCTGTACCCAAGTCTTACTTGATTCCCTTCCTTAAATATCTGTTCTACTTTTACCACTGATTTATTATCCCTTGATTAAGGGGAAGATTTACTGATTTCATGTGTGTGACTGATTCTGTGAATTTCCCTAATTGCTACATAATTGTTCCCTTACCTTATTTTGTTTAACTCTTGACTACTATATATGCCTTTGCCTATTCTCACTTCTGGACGGACAATAGTTCAAAAACTACCACTTTTACACTCTAAAAAGGCTCTCTCTGCTCTCTTTGCTACTTGTGATCTCTATTATTCTAGCCGGCTGCAAGCCAAGGCTGGAAATTGCATAATACCTTTCTCACTTCTTGTGTTTTCTTTAACTAGGTATGCTTCTGGTTAATTTTTAAGAATCTAGACCTATGTGTTTATTAACTGCATTAGTTCATATGGCCTGAGTCCAAATATTGCCTATTCAAATCTGTAATTTAGCATGTTTCCACTATGCTTGCCTGTTTGCTATGTTGTTTCACATATCTACATATGTAACTAAGCCTATTTGACTAACTACTGTTTATCTAGCATTCCTAAACTCTGCTTTGTGTAATTAGCATGCCTTCACTTGTTAATATTTGCTTAGCATAAGTCTTTTCCTGTTCCGCCTCTCTCCTCCTAGTTATCTAATCTCCTTAGAGTGACTCTAGCTATGTTTATCTGTCCTCAACATGTTTTTGCTGTGATCTTGGCTGCATGATCTGCATTCTACCTAACCTACTAGCTCTATACAACCCCTCAAAAACTCTATATATTCTGTTGTTTGTGTGCTTCATTGAAGTGTACTCTCTGTGTTCCCAACCCCTCTTCCCTTGTGTGAAAGTTTTTTGCCAAAGTACTCCCTAAAACTGTTTGTTCTATGACTTGTGTTCTGATTGCTAATTGTTTCTTTACACTTTCCTCAAACTATTTTATCCGTAAATCAGTACTGTTTTTTTCAGAAATTCTCTTCAATCCTAAGACCTTTCTTTATACTGCCTATTAAACTCTTTCAAAGCATTATGCACTTCCATTTACACCTAGAATACTAGGTCCCGCCCCTCTGGTATGTGTACTACTTAGAGACCCTTGAGATCTCTCTGAACTCTGGAATATCAGAGCTGGCACTTCCAGACTGCACCTAAATCAGTTATTATTTGAGAAAGGTCTAGGTGCGAGCACTGTCTGGGATCCTTGAGGTCCTTAGGGAACTCTGACACACCTAGACATGAAATTGGCTATGAAACTTTGGGGCATTTGAGACTACAAAAGGCCTGGAGATCATTTTGGGCCTACTTCAGGCTCCTTATAGATTAATGTATATTTATATTTATGTAATTTATTCAATTCTTGGTCTGTAATAATTAATTGTAAACAGTGGGGTGACTAGTAAAAAGGGAGGGTAGTTATATACTGTAGGTAAAGTTGGGTAGATACCATGCCTATAGGGTCCATGTTGATTCAAATGTGTTTGTTAGGTAATATGCCTATAGGATTTGCTTTGGTTCAAATAAATTCTTGCTTGCTTTACTTTCACAATTAGAAATCATGCATATAGGGTCTAAATCAGCCTTAATAGAAATCATGCCTATAGGGATTTTGCTATGGTCAAATAAATTCTGCTTGTTTCGCCATATGATTTAATAGAAACCATGCCTATAGGATCTAAAATGAGTCTGACTTTATCTCACGCCTGTAAGTTCTGAATCAGATTAATTAGCCTACTCAATCAACATCACTAGAAAGCATGCCTATAAGACTAAAATTGCCCCTTTAAAATTACTTAATGTTTTACTGCATTCCTGATCAGTGATTAGATACCATGCTCACAGGACATCCATATTACACGCCTAGGCAAGCCTGTAGGGTGACTAATATTCTGCAAACCTATAAGACTCCGCCTTGTTATTTGAGACTGCTCATATTTAACAGGTCTAAAATCAATAGGCAAACTGAATAGGCCTTTCACACTTTGGTCCTAACTCAATACTGCATATTCTCTGCTCACCTGGATATCCTGTTCTAGGACTTCTTTTAAATACCTGAAACTGTGTTTCAGACGTGCACTTGTTCGCTCTGTTTGTGGAGGTAAATGTGAGCCTTTGATTGTTCCCTCTTTAATGCAGTCCTACTTGTTTTTGGTTGACACCTAGATTTTTCTCCTTTAAGTACCTTAGGATGGTCTAGAAATACCTAAATTAGAGGTCCTAAATACCTCCAGGGCCACAAGGAAGGGACGGGCAGTGCACGCATAGGATATCTTTCAAGGTTGATAGAACGCTTTAACCTATGACCAAGGGGAGGGAATTGGGTAGTATGGATATGATGACTACGCGCTAATGTCACTTGTAGCCCCTCATTGAAGAGTGATTACCGGGCATTGTGTGGGTATGATCCTGTAGGCTAACCAACCTAGGACCCCTCTTTCCCAACTCCCGCTATTTAAATGAATTTACTTTTCTTTACATATGTGCAATTGTTCAAACCTTTTCCCTTGGTTTCATTACTTGAATCATACATGCACCTACAATGTCAAAACATGCCTTTACTTGCAAGTATGTGTTAAAACTGTTTATTTGTTAAAATGACTAATTCACATAGTTCAGGTTCGGCCGGGACCCACCGTTGTGGACTGCGAGGGGTGCCTAACACCTTCCCCTCAAGGTTATTTCGAGCCCTTACCCTAAATCTCTGGTAATGCAAACTAGTTTAAGAGTTAATCAATCTAGGTGCCCTAACGCACCGTAATCCGTTAGGTGGTGACTCTTCAAATACCCAATTCCCAAAAGGAAACGAGTTATTCCCAATGAATGTCAAAACACGGACTCCCCGCGGGGAGATAAAAGGGGGCGCGACAATCATTCGAGGTCCATAAATTTGAAACGGTCGAGGGCAAGGCTTATTATCTTTCCTCACCATCCCAAACCTTGGATCCTCGCACACAATTGATTCAGAAGCCATTGAAGGGAAAATTTTTCATATATTCATCTTAATCCTTTTATAAGGGCCATATGTCCTGATTAAGAGTTCTTTACAAGGTCCGATCGGCCTCAAAATAAAAGCGGAAAATTACAAAAAGCATAAAGCTAAGAAGCACAATCCTTATCGATAGAAGTATCTTCGCCCTTAAAGTGTTCTCCACCGCCAGATTCACTCAAGTTCTCGGAGTCATCCTTGGGAGAACCCAAATTCCGAGCGTTTGTTTCCTCTTCCCTGGCAACCTCGATTTCAGCAGATATATCGAAGCTTTGATCGTGGTCCCCCTAAAGGGCCTCCAGTCGAGCCTATCACTTCGTATGATCCACCATGCTCTTGGCCTGCGCTAGGGTGGCTTCAGCATCGGCCTTATATTGGGTCGCATTAGTCTGAGCCTTAATATTGGCCAGACCGCATCAGACCTGCCACATTGAGCTCTTTGGCCATGTTCGCTAAATGAGATTGAGGCCCCTCGACCTTCTTTGTCTGAACCAAGGCATTATCCATTGCAGCCCAAAGTTAAGACTCGGCCAACTCCAGCTCTGCTTGGACAGCCTCCTTTTCACCACCCAAAATGTCCATACACCCCTTGAACTCTTCAGCCTTGGTTCGTACTTTATCTATTTGCCATTGGAGGTCCTTGATCTGTTCGAACCTCTATCTAACCTACAGAATAGGATTGTTAGTTTTTATCTCCAACTCATCCTCACTATCATGAAGGACTAGGAATACCTGCTCAGCCATCTCGGCATGCTCATCTAGAGCTGTCACCAAGTCAACTTGAAGCTTTTCACTCAGAAGCTTGTAGGTATTGCATTTCTCTGTGGGGCCCTGAACCTTAACCTTGTGCTTCTCTCAAATTCGAAGAAAGGGCTCACGATGCAACACCGAAGCCAAAAAGAAAGGAAGAAAATGATAGAACAAAACATAAGAACTATCTACGCTTCAAAGTTATAAAAAGATAATGGAATGACCCTTAAGTTTACTCGATTCAGAGCATGCTGGTCCTCGTTGAACAAGCAAGAAACTACCACTTCGTCCATCTTGGCTTGGTCCTCTTCAGTGACCAAGCATCAGAGATAGCTAGCGACCCTTACGGGGGCAGAGAAAACCCGAGCATCCTCCGGGACCAAGGATGAGGTCTGAGGTCTTTATTCGGACAAATTGGCCTATTCAACCTCGATCTAGGGTCTCATCTATGCTCGAAAATGGGGGTTTGGTGGCTCGACGATAAAGCTTAATCAAGCCTCCAGGACAAGGGGGGTGTAGAGACGCATAAGGTGATCGAGGGTGAAAAGTATGACCCTCGATCTTGCTTACAAAAAATCGAAGGAGGATCACGATCCTCCAAAATGATGGATGGATTTGACCAAAAGTGACGTCTTACCTCTTTCAAAAGGAGATGATGATGGGGTATAAGGGACCTATCGTGAAGGGGTAAGTATAGACTCTTAGATACCCCTTCACATGAGTGGTGATAGATTCCTCGGGGGTAGGAACTACTACATCTTTGCCTACCCAGTTGAACTCCTCTTTTACCTTCTGGAGAACACCGTCTAATTGTACATATGTATCTCAACATTGGTTCACATCGACCCGGTTTCGAGGGTGTATTCTCTACCTTAAAATCGGCAGCAGTGGGTCACTTTGTTGCAACGAAGTCCTCAAGGGGAGGATCTGTCGCGGCTATGGCACCGATAGGCTTTGACGAAGAAGCGGTTTCCTTGTGTGGGATAGTTTTTGAGGTCTTAGCCATTTTTGAAAATGGGGAAGAACAAAACATAGGGGGAATGCATGGATATTTTGCGAAGTAACAAGTAAAGAAACCCAGGAAACTAAAAGCACAAAGATCTGGAGAAGGCAAAGGACTGTGAAGATTAAGATAAAGGAAATTGAAAGTAAAGTTTGAAAGAATGAAGAAGGTGGTTATTATTTGGTTTTGCAACGACAGTTCAATACTGGTAGTGGCCGACCATCGATTGACGCAACCTAGGAAACTGAACTGACGAGATGTTTCGATCATCTATGCCGCTTGCGTCACGATGCTTACATCGTGGTAAACCGAGGGGAAGTTCAAAGACTCAACTCATTTCTTGTAATTACACTCCAAAAAATGATAGGACTATCTATATACGTTCAGACCTGAGATTCCCTAATTTTGTATGGCTAATCGAAACCGGGGTGGCAAACCAAGTCTTGGCCTCGCATTGCATTGAACCATGGTACGGAGATGGATTGCTAAGCTCATGAGTCGATGGTCGATCTAGATAAAGATTAGCTGTGATAGAGACCGAAGCGAAATAGAGAACGAGCGAGATCGAAGGAAGCCTGCTAAACTGAATAACAGAAAACCAAGATGTCCGTGATCGGGCAAGGATCGTGGTAGAAATCTCAGCACGTATCGAGTCAAGACCGGACATTTAGCCAATCACGAGAAATTCTCATGTATTTAGAATTGTACCATAAGTAGAATCCCTCTACTATATAAAGGTGGTTCTAATAATTTTGTGATCATCATATTCACACATAATAATGTAATACATTACATTTTCTCACTTAAGCTATGTTGTTCAGTTCATACTTTTTATTAGCATACTCTGTTGGTTCGACAATGATCTAGCTCTAGGGCCATAACCGCTCATTATATTGGTTTGCTTTATTTTATAGTTAATTTCTAACATTCATTCTCATATTTCTCAGTTTGTTCCAAGTGAAATCACATATCCTTAAAACCACTTATAAGTTTAATTGATATCCAATATTAAGGGTAAACTGTTTGGCCCCCACCGTGTGGCTAAGGATAATAGTGATTGCTTGGTACAAATCTTTGTAACACACACTATTTTACGCTTGTTATTTGAAGTGTCTTTGACTACAAGAGTGAGCGATGTCAAACTCTCAGTCAGCACCTTAACACATTGACAATGATCTCAGCCACTACGGCGAGAATGAGAACATTGCACCAGGAAATGTTGCACCCTCTGTTGGCCTGGATGGAGTTCCGATTGCAGACCTAATCAACGTCAGTTCACATGTAGTCATCAGTGGAAATGTGGCCGTCGATCCCGAAAGCAGCATTCGTGGTGGTAATCAATCGGCTACTCAGAATGCGCATGACGATGAAGACAGTGGGATTAGTAGTCGGGTAATCTTCAAAATGTTGCACGCCTAGCAGGTAGTAATAGCTCAGCTCCAAAATCAGAACCACACACCGAGTAGGGTCAAACTCGAGCCGTCCAAAGAAGTTGTGCACAAGGTCTAATCGACTTCGAGAAAATCAAATAAGAAGGATTCAGAGATAAATACGGCTATCCTAAAAATGCTCGAAGAGTTGATGAAGCGAATCGAGACAGGAGAAAAAAAGATCGAGGAAAATGATAAGAAACCTATAACTCTAGGGTTGACCAAATTCCGAGGGAAGCACCGATATCGAAATGACTAGATTCTAAAAATTTTGTGCAAAAACCCTTCCCCCCAAGTTTAGCTACGAAGCCAATCCCCAAGAAGTTCCGTATGCCCGAGATTCCTAAGTATAATGGGGCCACTGATCTAAGTGAACACGTTACCTCATATACGTGCACCATCAAAGGAAATGACTTGGAAGAAGACAAAAATGAATTCGTATTGCTGAAGAAATTCAGGGAGACTCTATGGAAGGGTGCCACGATATGGTATCATAATTTACCTCCTAATTCTATTGATTCATTTGCTATGCTTGTAGATTCTTTTGTAAAGGCGCACGCCTGAGCCATTAAGGTTGCAACAAGAAAGTCGGACCTTTTTAAGGTAAGGATGACTTATAACGAGATGCTCAGGGAATTCGCCACCGGTCACCGTCGATTGGGCTGTTCAAGCTTTCACTCAAGGTCTAAACATTCAGAGTTCAATGGCTTCACAGAAGTTTAAGCAAAATTTGATCAAGTATCCAGTTGTCACTTGAGCCGATGTACATAATCGATATCAGTCGAAGATCAGGGTTGAGGATGATAAATAGGGGACTCCTTCCAGGTCCGTTTATCCTAAAAGGCTCGTGCATAGAATCAAGAGGGATATCGATCAAGAGCCAAGGTCGAATAGAGATCGAAACAATCGTACAACGGAGATCGTAGAGGCAGCAAGTCTGGATGAAACTTTGCATGGAATGAGAGGAGAGGTGATCGAGGTCAAAGTTCACGGGGATTCATGAGAAAGGGTGGTTTTGACAGGGATGCCGGTCCCAAAGAAGCTCCACATTTGTCGAAATATAATTTCAGCGTAGATGCATCAGGCATCGTATCAGCCATCGGACGTATCAAGGATACTAGATGGCCTCGACCTTTGCAGACCGATATAGCCCAGAGAAACCCTAACCAAATATGCAAGTATCATGGCACCCATGGTCATAAAACAGAAGATTGTAGGCTGCTAAGGGAGGAAGTAGCCCGATTATTCAACGAGGGGCATCTTCGAGAATTCTTAAGCGGTCGGGCTAAGAATCACATAAAAAATAGAGATTCCAGTACGCAGAACGAGCAGGCGGAGCCACAACACACGATCCACATGACCGTTGGAGGGGTCGATATTCCTTAAGGACCAGTATTTAAATGCACCAAGGTGTCAATCACAAGGGAGAAGAGATTTCGAGACCTCTTAGCATAAGGCACCTTGTCTTTCAATGACGAGGATGCAGAAGGGATCGAACAACCCCACAACTACACACTTGAAATATATGTCCTTATGAGTAAAGTTCAACCTAAACGTGTTTTGATTGATTCAGGTAGCTTGGCCAACATTATTCAATCAAGGGTCGTAGAACATCTCGGCCTACAAGATCAAATTGTTCCCGCAGCCCGAGTACCTAACGGCATCAACATGGCAAGAGAAATCACCAAAAGTGACTTTTTTTTTCCAGTTAACATGGTCGGGACCATCAAAGAAACAATGTTCTGTGTTATCGGGGTTGACATGAGGTACAACGCACTGCTCGAAAGGCGTTGGATCCATAACATGAGGATAGTACCCTCGACCCTTCACCATGTTTAGAAGTTCCCGACATCCGAAGGAGTCAAAACAATGTACGAGGAACATCCCGCTACCAAGGAGATGTTTGCAATCGAAGAAGTGATGCCGGTATCGGCACTTTCATCAGTAAAAGGATCAGGTTCGAAGGAAAAAGAGGAGGCCAAATAGAAACCACAGTCACCAGCCTCGACCCAACCGGAGGGGTAGGGAACTTACGAGGATAATGACTATATGATACCTCGATCCTTCATAATCCCCGATGATTCCAATTCCACAAAACAAACGGTCAAAGAGCTGGAACATATCATACTGATCGAGCATCTGTCCAATCGAAAGGTATACCTGGGCACGGGGTTAACTCCCGAGCTCAAGAGAAAACTTATTCAATTTCTTAAAGCAAATATGGATTGTTTTTTATGGTCCCATCATGATATGACAGGGATCCCACCGGAGATCACTACTCATATGCTTAGACCCGAAGTTCCGCCCGATAAAACAAAAAGGGAGGCTTCAGTCCAAGGTAATACACGCTTGCATCAAATATGAGGTAACAAAACTTCTCAAAATAGGATCCATAAGGGAAGTAAGATATCCTGAATGTTTAGCGAATGTAGTAGTAAACCTTAAAAAGGGAAACAAACTTAGGATGTTTGTAGACTACAAAGATCTAAATAAAGCATGCCCCAATGATTCTTTTCCTTTGCCTAACATCAATCGCATGATCGCTGCCACGGACGGCCACGAGATTCACAGTTTTTGTCACGCCTCAAATTCGAGGGACATGACCGGCGCCCGACCGGGTAGCCCCAGCCAAGCGAACCTGGATGCCTTTTCTAACCCACATGTTACCCCATGTTTTCCTTACTCAATTATTCCAAGAATTTGCCAAATAATTAATTAAGAACACTTTTTAATTTACAAAACACATACATACTTGCATAATAGAAGTGAAATTACTAACTCGTTACCAATGTATGAAAACACGGATATACACAAGTTTCTAACCCACATCTACTGTCTACGAAGCCTCTAATAGTACAACAGGATAATATAGTATTTGCCGGTAACAAGGCTCCGGCTATACCTTACACAAAATCAAAATAAGACTCCGAAAACAAGCGGCCTGAGCCACGCGGGGCCCCGAGAGGAAAGGGGCTCACCAAAAAGCTGATGGAGGACGAAGGGGAGCTACGATCGGTGGACTGGAGTACCTGCTACGGATCCACCTACAATCATAACATGAATGTAGCGCCCCCGGCAAAAGGGACGTCAGTACATTTGAATTGTACTGGTATGTATGAACAAACTTTGCTCCAAGTAAACTCGAACCATAAGCAAGTAAGTAGCAGTAATAAAAGCGACAATCAAATCCACAAGGAGGGAACATTTAAGCCAACAGGTATACAATCTCTCCTCCATAAACAAGCATGTAATTGTAAAGGAAATAACAATCAAATCCACAAAGAAAGAGCAATCAAACCAACAAGTTTACAATCTCTCCTTTTTCCCCTTCCATATTTCCACATCAATAATTTCGCAATTTGCTCGTAGTTCATTTCAATAGCAATTTCGATCGCGTTCCAACCTTATTACCTCGGCCACCCTTATTACCTCGGCCACCCTTATCACCACAACCCACACCTGATTTCTTCGTGTTGCGGCGCGCAACCTGATCCCACCGAACAATCACAATTCACAAACAACACAACAACAACAACAATTCACAAAGAATAACAACAACAATCCTCAAGAAACAACAACAATGACCCTCAAGGAACAACAACAACAATTTACATGAACTTCCGTGGCCATCAATACCATTTCCATGTATTCCACTACTCATATGCATTAATAGGTCACAACGATAATTTCCCACGACAAACCACATATGTTACTACCACGGTCATTCCGATCACATCAATTCCCATTTCCTTCGATTACTTGTTTCACAGTTCTTACCACATAGTACATTCCCAATCACAAACTTGGTTTATTTCTAATTACTTGCATCACTATAGCGAAGGCACAACCACAATCACTCAGCTATACCAATCACATGAATTTCACAAACAATCACGTAGAAATCACATACCAAGCACTCAAACACCCAAACAAGGCGATTTTACAAGTTCAAGGTTAGCCATACATACCTGGAGCCGAGTTCCCTTTTAACTTCTATTTCCAATTCACCAAATGGTCTAGCAGTGTCAATCTAGTGCACAAGTTAACCCGTATGACTTAGAAAAGAAGTTCACAATTTCTACTCAAACTTATTTAGGTCATCAACCCATCTTTGTACCATCTTTTACTCCTACCCAATTACTCTCACTAGGTTTTAGGTTATAGAATGACATGCATGTATGAGTTCAACCACTATTTTCAAAGACCAATGCATGAGACTCCCTCCCCCCCCCCTTCTAGTTTAAACCAGAATTTTAGTGAAAAGGGTTAGGGATGTTACCTGCAAGAAAATGGGGATGAAGATAAGCTTGAAATTTCCCGGCCTGGATGGTTTTGAAGAATCAAATTTTGGAGAAGATGACTTTCTCTCTCAAGACCCTCTCTTCCTCTCTCTTATTTTGTGCAAAAGATCGTTAAAAATGAGGGGCTGGGGTGTTTTATTAAAAAGGGGGTCGGGTATAAAATTTAGAAAATAGAAGCCCAAGCAAGATCTGCGGTCGCATTCTGCAATCGCAGAACCGAAATGCGGTCCGCAGATTGGACCGCAGAAATGCCCCCAAAACTCTGATGATTTTGTTTGGGTCTGCGACAGGAATGCGGTCCGCATTCCTGTTATGCGGTCGCATTGTGCACCGTAGAACTGAAAGTGGTACTTATCGAGCCCATCACTGCTTCATACCCTGAAAGTGGATGAACAACTTTACTTGTACTTGGCAGTCTCGGAGATAGCGGTAAGTGGAGTGTTGGTCCGAGAAGAACAAGGTACGCAATTCCCTGTCTATTATGTTAGTCGGACCTTAGGTGAGGCTGAAACTAGGTATCCTAATTTAGAAAAGTTAGAACTCACTTTGATAAGCGCTTCTAGGAAATTAAACCATATTTTCAATATCATCCCCTAAGTGTTGTAACAACTTATCCTCTTCGAAATGTTTTGCATAAACCCGAGCTTTCGAGGAGATTGGTCCAATCGGCCGTGGAGCTCAGCGGGTATAATATTAAGTATCGACCCTGAACAACCATCAAGTCTCAAATCTTGGCAGACTTGGTGGCTGACTTTACGCCTGCCCTAGTACCCGAGGTTCAAAGAGAATTGTTAGTCAACACGGGGTACATCTTCTGGGATTTGGACTCTCTTTACGGATGGTGCTTCTAACATAAAGGGGTCCGGACTCGGCATCATGATGAAACCACCCACAGGTAACGTGGTTAGACAATCTATTAGAACTGTAAAATTGACTAACAACGAGGCCGAAAATGAGGCCATGATTACAGGTCTCGAACTAGCCAAAGGCTTGGGAGCAGAGGTCATCGAAGCCAAATGCGACTCCCTCTTCGTGGTGAATCAGGTTAACAAGACCTTTGTAGTTCGGGAGGAATGAATGCAAAGATTCTTGGACAAACTACAAGTAACTCTACACCGGTTCAAAGAATGGACTTTGCAACATGTGCCTAGAGATTAAAATAGCAAAGCCGATGCTCTCGCAAACCTAGGCTCGTCAGTTGAAGACGAGGCCACCACTGTTGAGTATCATTGGTTTGACTCACTTATTTCTTTCATTTCTACTTCATATTTCTTGATTATTAATTGGTATTGAATTTAATCACATATATTTAAAACCACAAATGTAATTTAATTGTTACTCGTATTTTTTAGGTAAACAGTTTGGCTCCCACCGTAGGGCTAAAGATAATAGTGAATATTTCTTTACTGATTCTCGTTACACACGTTATTTTTACACTTTTTCTTGTCAAGATTTTCTGATTCTCAAGACTAAACATGTCAAACTCGCAAAATATACCTGTTCATGACAACTAAGGTCTTGGATTTCATAGGCAAAACAACAATGCAGGGGTCGGTGTACCACTGTAAACCTAGGGGAAATGTCAAATGTGGAACAAGTTGATATTAGTTCGCACATTGCCTTGAATGTAGATCTAGGCACAGAACCCGGAGGGAGTGTACGTGGGGAAGCTCGACCTGGAGGCCAAGTGATATTCGAGATGCTGCAAGCCCAGCAAATCGCCATCGCTCATCTTCAGAGCCAGAACAAAACTCCGAGTATAGCTGAACCAGAAAACACACGACGTGCCGAACCGGCGTCAGAGAGGTCCGTAGAAAATTGCTCGGGGATTGACCCCACTATTATAAGAATGCTCGGAGAGCTCACCAAGAGGATAGAGTTCGGGGAAAAGAGGATTGAGGATAATGACAAAAAAGTAGAGACATATAACTCCCGTGCCGATCAAATACCGGGAGCTCACCCGATCTCAAAGGGATTGGATGCCAAGAAATTCGTACAAAGGTCGTTCCTTCCAAGTGCGGCTCCGAAGCCCATCCCAAAGAAGTTTTGTATGCCCGATATACCTAAATACAACGGAACCTCTGACCCAAATAAAGACGTTACTTCTTACACATGCACCATAAAGGGAAACGACTTGGAAGACGACATAATCGAGTTTGTACTACTGAAGAAGTTCGGGGGGGACTCTATCAAAGGGTGCCTTAATATGGTATCATAACTTACCCCCTAATTCTATTGATTCGTTTGCTATGCTTGCAAATTCTTTTGTAAAGGCATATGCCGGAGCCATTAAAATTGCAACAAGAAAGTCGGACCTTTTCAAGATAAGGCAGAAAAATAACGAGATACTCAGGGAATTCGTATCTCGATTCCAAGTGGAGGGAATGGATTTGCCTCCGGTCACCGATTACAGGGCTGTTCAAGCTTTCACTCAAGGCCTCAATACTCGGAGTTCCATAGCATCACAGCGGTTAAATCAAAGATCAATCGAGTAACCAGCTATCACTTGGGCCGACGTACATAATTGGTATCAGTCAAAGATTAGGGTCGAAGACGATCAACTGGGGACCGTTTCGGGGTCTTTATCCTAGCAGGATCATGGATAGGATCAAAAGGAATATCGATTGAGAGCCCGGTCGAATAAAGATCACAACAATCGTACAAAAGAGACTATAGAGGAAGCAGTTCCAGGCAAAGCTTCACACAAAATGAAAGGAGAAATGATCGGGGTCAAAATTCACGGGGGCTTGATGCCGAGGAAGATCACATTAAGTATCCAAAGTTCGTTTAGAGACTTAAGAGCCGACCACGGCAGAAATTAGAACAACTTACCCATGCTTGAGGGATGTTGTCCTAAAAGCGAACGGAATGAAACTGATAGCATTTCAAGACCATAAGATCTTATAGGCAATCCTCGATTCTGCAGGCCACGGCCACCCCACTCGGGGACTGACATTTTGGGCAAGCACGAAGTGAAATGGAAGATCAGCTCAAAGGGCAAGTTCCGAACTAAAGAGACTACGGCCAAACTAACACGAATCAAAAACATCTAAAATCCGTGACAAATACAAAAGCTCAAGGGCTACCTTAGCCCAATTTCGAGAAAACCCTCACTCGGGGACCATCTATGAAGCCTACGGGCTAACTTTACTTCGAGTTCGAGCAAATACTCACTTGATCATAAATTCCCAAGGGCTATCTTAACTCAAGTGCAAGCATGTCTGGAACACTCGAGGACTATTTACTCGAGCTATCTGAGTTCGAAATAATAAGACCTCAAAGAGCCATCCCCGATATACAGGCCAAGGCCATCACACTTGAGGACTAACATTTCGAACAAGTTCGAAATGTTATCGGGAAACAAGTCCAAGAGACATACCCGAAGGTTACGATCATACTGAAGATTACGGTCATATAAAAAGGCTACGGCTGAAATAATGCGGCTCGTAGACGTCCGGCTTCTGCCATAAAAAAAAGGCCTTCAAACAATTTCAAAAATCGGTTAAATCAGGCTACCCTCGGCAAAAGCAAATAATAAAGGCCTTCGATAAAATCAGCCCTCGAATAATTTAAAGGCTACGATAACATCAGCCTTCGAAAAAAGCCTCAAAAGGTACTCGATTATCGTTACTCAAATGAATAAGGTTCGGATCGGTCGAACATTCGAAAAACCCAACGGGTACAAAAAACACATGCTAAGGCATAGAAAAATCTTCCCTAAGACTTTTAGCCGAAAAGAGGGAAAAGTTATAGTCGTTTTTAGAGGCCGAATTGGCCCAACTCAAAGAGCCTGAGGGCCGATCTAAAGAGCCTTAGGGCCAGTATTAAAAAGCGTAAGGGCTAACTTTATTTCGAGTTCGGGCAAGCACTCACTTGATTACTAAGCCCAAGGGCTACCTGACTTTGAGAAAATTCTCACTCGGGGACTATTTATGAAGCCTAAGGGCTAACTTTGTTTCGAGATCGGGCAAGCACTCACTCGATTACTAAGTCCGAGGGCAACCCGAGTTCGAGAAAATTCTCACTCGAGGACTGTTTATGAAGCCTAAGGGCTAACTTTATTTTGAGTTCGAGAGAACGCTTACTCGACTACTAGGCCCAGGGGCTACCCGAGTTCGACAAATTCCTCACTCAGGGACTATCTATGAAACCTAAGGGCTAACTTTACTTCAAGTTTGAGCAAATCATCACTCGACTATAAAGCCCGAGGGCTATTTTTCATTTCAAGCATGAGCATATACTCACTCAAACCATCATGCCTAAACTTCATCGGCTCTTTGGCCTTTGATCTAGTCAAATTCAAGTTCAAATGATCACTCGGGTCCTTTGATCAGAAATGGTCGAGGGTTGTACTTATTATCGGCCATTACCATCTCAAAACTGTGGACATTCGAAGGGAATTTTATGCTAAGACACTCTAACCCGTGCCAAAGGGTAACATATTCAGGAGCCGTGGAATGATATAAGTTTTGTATAAACCTATTTACAAGTGCTATAGGTCACGTTCAAGAGTGCCTCATAAGGGCCGAATAACGGCGATCCATATCGGCAGAGGCTTCTTCTCTCTTAGAATCTTCTCTATTGCCGGACTCACTAGAGTTCTCAGAGTCGCCCTTGGGAAAGGCTAGCTTCAAGACTTTTGTTTCCTCAGTCGCTTACGCCACGATGATGATGTAGTAACAAATCGGGGTAAGGATCGAGGACTCAATTTGTTTCTTATCATCTTACTCTAAGAAACGCGGGGACTATCTGTATGCGGTCGATATCAGGTATGCCCGATTTCCCAAGCTTGAAGGATCGTCTTAGGTCCGAGTTCGCGTAAGGTCGAATTTGAGGTCGACGGACCAGACTCGAACTCGAAGACAGAATGCAATGCCTGAAGATAGGAGTAAGAGGAATACCAAAGTTGAGTACGCTAGACCTCGAAATAATGCCGTTATGGATTTCTAACTGAATGAGTGAGATTCCTGCCACGTTCCCAAGATCATGGCGCAAATCACAGAATAGGATTGTAAGATAGTTGTATCAAGAATATTCCTTTCTGTAAATAGAAGTATACCTTATTTAGGGTTCCCCTATTATATAAAGGGGACCCCAATAATTTGTGATATCATCTCATCATTGGCAAGAATATACTATCCTACTTTTCTCTCTTACTATTCATCAGAATTGTCCTTTACATTTATTGTTCTTATGTTACCACTCTTAGTTCATCTCGAGGTCACTAAGCTTGAGGCCACCACTGCTGAGTAACATTGGTTGGACTCACTTATTTCTTGTATTTCTACTTCATATTTCTCGATTATTAATTGGTATTGAATTTAATCATACATCTTTAAAACCAAAAATCAAATTTAATTGTTACTCGTATTTTCGAGGTAAATAGGGATACCATCCGAAATTTCCTGTGACAATGAAAAATAGTTTTTCGGCGGCAAGGTGACGAAATTTCTTGAAGGCCTCAAAATCAAAAAGATCTTATCAACACCTTATCGCCCTAGTGGACATGGGCAAGCCGAATCAACCAACAATACCATAATACAAACCTCAAGAAAAGTTTGACTGACGCCAAAGGAAAATGGAGAGAAGTCCTACCCGAAGTCCTTTGGGCATATCGCACAACTTCAAAGTCCTGTACCGGGACTACCCCATTCTCTTTGGTTTATGGCGCCGAAGCATTAATACCTGTCAAAGATGGGGAGCCAAGCATAAGATTCCGATATGCGACGAAGGAATCAAATGACGAGGCCATAAATACGAGCCTGGAAATATTGGATGAACGATGTGAAGCTACCCTTGTTCGATTGGCCTCCCAGAAACAACGAATCAAGAGGTATTACAACCGAAGGGCCAAACATCGATACTTTAGTGTCGGGAAATTAGTACTAAGGAAGGTAATGCTAAACACCAAAAATCCAAATGAAGGAAAATTGGGTCCAATCTAGGAAGGTCCGTACCAGATTCTTGAAATCACAGAAAAGGATCCTATAAGCTCGGAACGATGGATAGAGCACGACTACCAAATAATTGGAACGTAACTCATCTCAAAAGATATTATTGTTGAGGTACGATCCCATTTCAATTCTTTCTATTTTTTGACTAACACTTGCAGGTTATCGATAGGGAGCGGTACGAAGCCATTAGGTCTAAAAGCATGCATTGCACTCTTTTTCCCTTGACTGTGTTTATAGCACGCATTGCAATCAGTATCAAAGACTGTGTTTATAGTATCCGAGATTTCTCTACAATCAACCTCGAATACTTGGGAGATTATCCTCGGATATGAATTGCTCTAGCAATGAATTTATTTCGAAATGAAGGGGTCTCAATAGGTAGGATTTATTATAAAGGCTAAATGGTCAAAACGAACCGTGCCCACATAGATTGCCCGAGCCCTGACATAAAACATGTACGCATGTGTGATTATTTTTGACAAGAATAAAGAGAAATACTTTCCTTGAAACTATTTAATGTCTTGGAAAAATTTCCACTTTACAACCGCATGCTTTCGATCTATAATGAAAATGAGCCCAAGGGTCGTTTGAAACCGGAGTTTGGATAATCACTCGAATTCTCGAGGACTGCCGACCATAAAAACATGATAAAATCGAGCCATTGAACATCGAGGGCATAAGACCTCTTAGGAAACCCTCAAATTTTAAAGGTCGTAGCCGTACGCACTCGGGGACTGTTATCCTAGTCAAGCCTGGATAACTCGGGAAAGTGAGCTCACTAGGCTACACCCGAAGTCAAAGGTTGCGACCAATTTAACACAATTCGAAGACGTCCAAAATTCGTAGCAAAAACATGCCTTCAAAAAAAAAGAAAAAATTCTTCACAACTGGTTCTAAAGGCTACCCTCAGCAACATCTTAAACATAAGATATTTTCGGGAAAATGTTTTGGTAATTTCGAACCCCGATAACGCCTTAGCTCAGAAAGGCAATAAAAGTAAGGTTTTGTTCGAACCCTCGAACACAACCTCATTATCTCATGCTAATGTAGCACAACCTTTGTGAACACAATTGATAAAACAAAAGAATAAATTTGAAAGCTAAAAAGGGTAGAAAACCATATATAATTTCAAACGATCATTTTACAAAGGCCAGATCCCCCAAATACAATGTTTACAAAGACTTAAAGGCTACTTTCACTTCGAGTTCGGGAAATTATTCTCACTCGACTAGAATGCCTCGGGGCTACCTTATTTCCAGTTCGAGCACGTCCTCACTCGACCACTAAGCTTAAGGGCTACATAAAGTAAATAATCATTCGAGGTCCATCAATTTAAAACGGTCGAGGGCAAGGCTTATTATCGATCCTCACCATCCCAAACCTTGGATCCTCGAACACAACAAATTCAAAAGCCATAGAAGGTAATTAGTTTCATATAATCATCATAATCCTTTTACAAGGGCCATATGTCTCGATTAAGAGTTCTTTACAAGGGCCGATCGACCTCAAAATAAAAGCGGAAAATTGCAAAAGGTAGAAAGGTTATGCAACACAATCCTTATCAGTAGAAGTATCTTCACCCTCGGAGTCTTCTCCACTGCCACATTCACTGAAGTTCTCGGAAAATTCCTCGGGAAAAGTCATCTTCCGAGCCTTTGTTTCCTTTGCCCTGGCAACCTCAATTTCAACAGATACATAGAATCTTTGATCACCGGCCCCCTCGAGTGCCTCTTTTCGAGCCTGCCACTTCGCATGATCTGCCATGCTCTTGGCCAACACTGGGGTGGCTTCACCATCGGCCTTGTATTGGGTCGAATTACCCTAATCATTAATATTGGCCGCATCCGCCTCAGACCTGGCCACCTCGAGCTCTTTGGTCAAATTGGCTAAATAGGATTGAATCTCCTCGAACCTCTTTGCCTGAACCAAGGCATTCTCCCTTGCAGCCCAAAGTAGAGACTCAGCCAACTCTAGCTCTGCTTGGACGACCTCCTTTTGTGCAACAAAAATGTTCATACACCCCGTGAACTCTTCATCCTCGGTTCGTACTTTATGTACTTTCCTATGGAGGACATTGATATGTTCGAGGCTTTGTCAAAAATGTATAATCGGATCGTTAGTTGTTATCTCAAACTCAACCTCAGTATCAAGAAGGACTCAGAATACCTGCTCGGCCATCTCGACATGCTCATCTCGAGCCGTCACCTAGTCTACCTGAAGCTTCTTACTGAGAAGCTTGTATGTATCACATTTCTCAGTGAGGCCCTGAACCTCAACCTTGTGCTTCTCCCGGATTTGAAGAAAGGCCTCATGATGCAACACCGAAGCCTACAAGAAAGGAAGAAAATGTTATAACAAACGTTAGAACTATCAACAATCAAAAGTTATAAAGAGATAATGGAATGTCTTTCGAGCTTAACCGATTTAGAGCATGCTAGGCCTTGTTGAAAAAGCAAGCAACTTCAACTTCATCCATCTTGGCTTGGTCCTCTTCAGTGACCAAGCATCAAAGATAGCTAGCCACCCCTACGTGGGCAGAGAAAACCTTAGCATCCTCTGGGACCGAGATGATAAGTGCCCTCTTACACCCGGGGTCGACATTAGGAGCCGCGAATTGATTTAAGTTTAAAGCTCGAGGAAGCCTCACTCAAGCTCTTCCTCGATATATCCAAGTCACCTAGACCGGTGACATCTTCCACTTCAAAAAAATAACCACCGAAAGGGTCTTTTGCTTGATGAACCCCTTCCCCGTGGCAAGTCTCCGTCGCCTGAGTGTCTTTGATCATTGAATATGTGAACGAAGGTAACGAGGGGGAATCTCCAATCTCTATTGCCCTAAGTTAATCTTTCAAGGCTCCGCCTTCGTCTCGAGATACCTCGAGCATGGTTTCTACACCAGCCTCCACCGCCTCATCAGTAGCCTTCTCACTTCGAGGTGAAGCGTCTTCAGTTTTTTCTGGCCCAGGGACTTCGTCTACATGAAGCAAAGCAGTTTCAGTTCCCGCCGGCCAAGTAGTTCTTTGAATTTCAGTGCCAATTCACAAACATGTCACCAACCCAAAGTCTTCTTCTTCTTCATCCTCTTCAGTCGCATCCCTAAGTTGTTTGACTGACTCCATAGTTAGGTGGAGGACGTTCCCGTTAGTTTTGCTGGGCCTTCTCACCGGTTTTTTCTTGTCCAAGCTCGGAGAGCTCGGAGCCCCTTTTCTTTTCCTCTCTTTTCCTTGCTTCGAGGCAAATGATGAAAGAAGTGCCTCTTCTTCAACAGAAGGGGGCCTCTTTGCTACATCCTACCCGAGGCCTACAAAACGAAAAAGATGACTAAGTCCGAATAGAAATCGTTTTAAGAAAAGAAGATTACCATGATTACAGGTCGCTCATTGACCATTTTATAACTCCATCCAACCACGCGCTAAGTAAGACTTTTATGACACTAACCTCTTGACCCATTGCCTCTGATCGGAGATCACTTCCGGCATGACGACCACACCTACAACACAGAAAACATAGATGAGGAAAGAAGATGAGAAGTAAGACGACAGAGATAAATATTCAAGGCAAAGGAATGCTTGTGATTCATGTTCCTTCAAGAAACGGCATGTCCTCGGCAGGGATCAGGTCCGAGGTCATTATTTGGACAAATTGGCCCATCCAACCTCGATCTCGAGTCACATCTATGCTCAAGATCGGGTGTTTGGTGGCCGGCAGTAAAGCTTAATCAAGCCTCCACGATAAAGTCGGGGGCTGTAGAGACGCATAAGGTGATCTAGGGTATAAGGATGACCCTCGATTTTGCTTACGAAAAATTGAAGGAGGATCACGATCCTCCAGAATGATGGATGGATTTGGTCAAGAGTCACGTCGTACCTCTTGCAAAAGGCGACGATGATGGGGTATAAGGGACCTATCGTGAAGTGGTAAGTATAGACACCTAGATACCCCTCCACATGAGTGGTGATAGATTCTTTGGGGGTAGGAACTACTACATCTTTGCCTACCCAGTTGCACTCCTCTTTCTCCTTCTAGAAGAGACTATCGGTAATTGTACATATGTATCTCGACATCGGATCACACCGACCCAGTGTCGAGGGTGTATTCTCCACCATAAAATTAGCAGTAGTTGGGCACTTTATCGGAACGAAGTCCTCTAGGGGAGGATCCACTGCGGCTATGATGCTGGCAGGCTTTGATGAAGAAGCGGTTTCCTTGTATGGGACAGTTTCTGAGGTCTTAGCCATTTTTGTATATGGGGAAAAACAAAACGGAGGAGGAACGCTTGGATATTTTGCGAAGAAACAAGTAAAGAAACCTAGGGAATTGAAAACACAAAGATCTGGAGAAGGCAAAGAACTGTGAAGATTCGCTCACCTCTACCGCTTGCATCACGATGCTTACGCCATGGTAAACCGAGGGGAAGTTAGGAGACTCAACTCATTTCTTGTCATTACACTTCATAAAACATGGGGACTATCTGTATACAGTCAAAATCAGGCTCCCCTAATTTTGTATGGCTAATCGAAATCGGGGTGGCAGACCAAGGCTCGGCCTCACATAGCAAGGAACCATGGAAAAAAGATTGATTGCAAAACTCATGAGTCGATGATCGATCAAGATCGAGACCGAACGTGATCGAGACCACAACGAGATAGAGACCGAGTGAGATCAAAGGAATCCTACTAAACCGAATAACAGAAAGCCGAGATGTCTGTGATCAGGCAAGGATCGTGACGGAATTCTCGGCACCTATCGAGTCAAGACTGGACATTTAGCCAATCATGAGATTTCCTCCTGTATTTAAAATTGTACCATAAGTAGAATTCCTCTACTATAAAAAAGGGGGTTCTAATTATTTTTGTAATTATCATATTCACGCATAACAAAGCAATACATTACATTTTCTTTCTTAAGCTCTATTGTTCAAATCATACTTTTTATTAGCATATTCTGTTGGTTCGAGGGTGATCTAGCTCTAAGGCCATAACCGCTCATTATATTGGTTTACTTTATTTTATAGTTAATTTCAAACATTAAAATTCTCATATTTCTCCGTTTGTGCCAAGTGAAACTACACATCCATAAAACCACTTAAAAGTTTAATTGTTATCAAATTTTAGTGGTAAACAATATAAATATGATTATACATTATGCACTATTAATTGTATATTATTTAAATTTGTATATAATTGGATTACCAAAACTAAAGTTCAAATACCGAGTGGCAATTAAGTCAAACCTTAGCAACATGTTGTGTTTAATGTTTCCAACCTTTGCAACTACAATGTCATGACCTGAAATTTCAACCACGGAGCCCTGACATGCGAAAGATGAAGGATACAATAACTACAGTGGGAATAACATCACTTAACATCCAAATAAATAATAAATAGCAAAGATAGATAAACCGATGACATAAAAATGACACGGCATTACCCTTCGTGCTTTTACTCTTATCCTTACCATGAAATGATGATGTAAGTAAAATAAAATGGCACGGCATCACCCTTTGTGCTTTTACTATCGATCTTACCATGTAATAATGAATAAATGAGATAAATGTCTTGGCATCACCCTTCGTACTTTTACTCTCTTCCTCACCATAATATAATGCTTTATTCTCTTGCTCACTATGTATTAATCAATAAATAAGATGAATGCAATGGCATGACATCACCCTTCATGCTTCAACACTCTTCCTTACCATGTAATAGATATAATATAAATTCGGGAAATAAATAATGCACGGAATGTATCTAACGCTGAATATGATGCCAAGATACCTAACTTTAACTTCCAAAATAGACATCAACTATTGAGTAAGCCATAATTATGGAAGGAATGATCAAATAAGTAAGAATCTAACCTATGCCAATATATCATAATTAAAAAGGCAATAAATTATAGAGAAACAAGTTCCACCCGCATGCTTTAACCCAACAACAATGCATAAGTACTCGTCATCTCATATGTAAGTTGTATTCACATACTAAACAAGTAGCAAACAGGCAAACAAGTCATAATCCTTGTCACGACCCAATATCCCACTAGTCATGATGGCACCTAACCCAACATGCCAGATAACCCAATTAACAATATCCAATAACATTAACAATTTAATAAGGAGATTAAATAAAGAATTATCCGACCCCAAGGACTAGTAGTACAAATCATGAGTTTCTATGAAAAGAGTTTACAAAGCTGGTATAAAGTAAATACATCACTTGTTTGAAAAGTACATAAACAGTGTTATATGAATCTAAGGCTACCATGAACAAGAGGCATCTACAACAGGAATACAGGTATGTCTTCAAATCTAGCTCCCGTCGAACACAGCAACATCAGCAGCCAACAGTTGCACGCAAGGTGCAGAAGTGTAGTGTGAGTGCAACCGACCACATGTACACAATAAGTAACAAACCTAACCTTAGATTGAAAGTAGTGACGAGCTGGAACAAAGGTCGGGTCCAACACTAATAGCCAACAACAGTTCATAACAAGGTAAAACATGTAGTGAAAGAAGCAACATCAGAGATCAAATGCTCATCTTTCTCATAGTTTCCTAAACAATAGTTCCGCTTTTCAAATATATGAGTGAAAAACCGAAGTCCATTATCGAAATCATCGAAAATACAAGTAAGTATGAAAACTGCGATTTTTCCCAAAAATACTTTCAATAATGAATAAGTTGTTTCATTTTTCTTTCTAGATAGCAACTGCAAAATACCACTCCATGAACATATATCAATATGTGTGAGAAGTCACAAATGAAGTGATACTGTACAACATGAGGAAATTGTATCTCTATGCCTGTATGTCATGTGTGCATGTGAATGCCATGTATCTCAGAGATGAATCATGTACTCACACTCTCAGAGTAGTCAATCTTACCGTCCCACACTTTCTGCTCGTCATGCATAATCATTCAGTACTGTATATGGCCAATCAGGCCAAGGAAAGATCCATCACGAAATATATATATAAACTGACCAACAGTCACTCAGTACTGTGTAGGGCGCAATTCAGCCCGTGTGGGAGATCTATACCTAGGTATATAAATGTTTCGGACAAGATCCATGTCCAGGGAAGATCCATCCCTCAATATAATCAACCACACTCACTGGGGGTGTGCGCAGACACTAGAGGGGCTCCACCAGCCCAAGCGTTATCATAAGTTAGTATAACCACTGCGGCGTGCAGCCCGCCCATATATGTGATCAATATAACATGCTGCAGCATGCAGCCCGATCCCATTATATTACTCATACTCAAGCCCTCGGCCTCACTCAGTCATCAATCTATCCAGTCTATCGGGCTCACAATACCATGAAACTAGCCCACAATGATGATATGATATGGCAATAATTGATAATAAATACTAAGATATGATATGCATATGAATGCGTATGACTGACTATATAAAGTAATGAAAGCGGATAACTCAACAGCAGAAATGACCTCGGCGGGTCCCAACACAATAACTATGTAGCCTAGACATGGTTTCTAACATGTATCATAGGTCAATCATGTACGTAGAGATTTTATGGTTACAAATAAGATTAGGTAACTACATAGTACCACAGAAATAATAGAGTCATTATTCACACGGTGCACACCCACACGCCCATCACCTAGCATGTGCGTCACCTCAACATCAATCCCATAACATGTAATTCGGGGTTTCATACACTTATCACCAAGTTTAGAAGTGTTAATTTCCTCGAACAAGCCAATTCCGATACCGAGCAAGCCAAGCGATGCTTTAAAAATGCCATCTCGCGTGTACCGACCTCCGAATGGCTCAAAACTAACCAAAAGCAACTCAAATACATTAAATAATGCCAAAGAAAACAAACCCATCGACAAATGTTGAATCTTTAATCAAAATTCCAAAATCATCCCGAAAATCAAAACCGGGCCCGCACCTCGGAATCCAACAAAGCACATAATGTCACGCCTTAAACCTGACGAGGCGTGGCCGGCACCCGGTTCCATACTCAACTGAAGCATACCGCGCTGTAACTCTAAACTCTAGAGGGCTAACCCTCGACTAAGGCCAATGAGGCCATATTCTGTATCATCTGAAAATATCGCCTCTCTTATCTAAGGGGTAAACATACCCAAAAACTCATATATATATAAAACTGTGGAGGATGACGAGGCCGCCATGAACATCTACTGATATACAAACTATACAGGAGTTGTCTACAAGCTTCTAGACATAATTGAACTGTACTATGGTCGGGACAAGGTCTCGACCAACCCATCAAATCGATATATACAAAATGGACTCCGAGGTCTAGATTCGATAACTCCGAGGAAGTGGAGCTTACCAACCAAGCTGATGTTTGGCTTTGTTTACTAGGAAGGTCTATCCAGCAATGTATCAAGACCTGCAGGCATGAAATGTAGTGTCCCCGGCAAAAAGGGGTGTCAGTACGAAATAATGTACCGAGTATGTAAGGCAACATAATAACTAAAAGCTAAAATTCAAGTAATGTCAATGTGCGAACTAACGTCAATTGGTTCCAGATTTGGCACTTCCACAGGGTTTATTGGTGGTACACCGACCCATGCATTGTTGTTTTCCCCATGAAATCCAAGACCTTCATTGTCATGAACAGGAGTATTTTGCGAGTTTGACATGTTTAATCCTTAGAAGCAGAAAATCTTGATAAGAAAAAGTGTAAGATAACGTGGGTAACGAGAATCAGAAAAGAAATAGTCACTAATATCTTTAGCCCTACAGTGAGCTTAGTGACCTCGAGATGGACCAAGAACAATAATATAAGAACAGTAAAGAGAAAGACAGTTCTGATGAACAATAAGCCAGAAAATGTAAGACAGTATATTCTTTGCCCTTTATATAATAGGGAAACCCTAGATAAGGTACATTTCTATTTACAGTAAGGAATATTATTGGCACAGTTTTCTAACCGCCTAGTACGGAATCGTACAATTCTATTCCGGGATTTCCACCATGAGTTTGGGGACATGGCAGGAATCTCGCTCATTATAACGACACTATTTCGGAGTCGAGTGCACTTGACTTTCGTGTTCATCGTACTTCAATCTTCAGGACTTGCACTCTGTCTTCGAGCTCGAGTCAGGTCCTTCGGGCTTGAACTTGATCTTACCTGAACTCGGACTTAAGGCAACCCATCGAGCCTAGGGATATCGGACATCCCCGATTTTGACCGTATACACATTCAAACTTGATTATATTTCTTAACTGCTTAACTAAGTAATGAATTTGAGTCATTTGACATCATTCAATATTTTCCGCAAAACAAAATGCTGATTTGCATATTATTCAAAATATTCTTTCTTGATAGAGACTTTTATTTTGCCTTTCTCTTCCCCTAATCTCCTTTTGAGGGGGAGACATGGTAAATAAGAGAATCTTTCAATTTAAACAAGCCTATATTCCTATTCTAACAAGAAAACAAAACAGAAAGGCTCTTTAAGTATGGACAGACAAAGTGTAAAAACCAATAAATAGAAAAGAACAACCCTTTAAAGCAACTAAATAATCAATTTTTGTAATTTATCTGTCACGAACCAAATCTCAATATAGGTCGTGATGGCGCCCCACGTCGCCGTTAGGCAAGCCAATGGTGAACTATCGACTTAATTTTTCATTTTATTATTTTAAAATCATGAATCTTATTAGATTGACAGATGAATGCATTAAAAAATCGTAGATACGTACAATTTAATTACAATATAAAGTAATAGTGTGTCAAGAAACATTAAACAAATTCTAGAACACCCAAAACACGGTGTCACAAGTGCATGAGCATCTACTAGGAAGAATAGTAACACTACAACATTTGTCAGGAGTACAAAATAGACAGGATAAAGTAGATAATTATGATGGAAACTCTATATGTTGGGAATCGTAGCATGGAATGCAGCTCACCATAAAGTCCCCTCAGAAGTAGTGTCTACACGCCCAAATGACCACCAAATGAACATGTCAGATCCTACACATTTAGTGCAGAAGTACAACATGAGTACATAAATCAATGTGTACCCAGTAGGTATCAAGCCTAGCCCCGAAGAGGTAGTGACTGGGGGTCGAGATTGATACCTACTTGTGGTCCATTAAATCAAAAATAACAAAGTAGACATGTACGAAACATGGTACGTAAACAATGAGTAAAGATATGGCCAATTGATACGGTCTACAGCTGAACAATGAACACAAAAGTCCTCAATTATCGGATACCTCCTATGTGATGACCTAAATGGTCATCTCATGTTTTAGAACCCAATTCGGGGTTTCGAGGCCTTCATAACCTCATCTTAGTTCTCCTTTATTTGCGTGCGCAGTTCGGGCGAGTTTCTAGAAAGTCTCTATGTGAAAATTTGAAAAAAATAACAAATTTTACCTTTGAAAAGTGATTTTAGTTGACTTCGGTCAACATTTTGAGTGAACGGACCCGGACCTATCTTTTGACGGTCCAAAAGAGTCCGTAGAAAAATATGGGACTTGGGCGTATACCCGGAATTGAATTCAGAGTTCCTTAACCCGACTAATGAATTTTTATTTAAAATTGTTAAACATAAAATCTAAGGATTTAAAAGAATTGAATAATGTTTGATCTTGTTTGTATCGGGCTCGTATTTTAGTTCTGGAGCCCGGTACAGGTGTAATATAATATTTAAGTCACGTCTGTGAAATTTGGGGAGAAACGGGACTGATTTGACGTGATTCGGACGTCCGATTGTGAAAATAGGAATTTCAAGTGTTCTTAAGGATTTCATGTGTTTTGGATTTAATTCCGTAGTTTTAGATGTTATTTTGGTGATTTGATCGCACGAGCAAGTTTGTATGATGTTTCAAGACTTGTGTGCATGATTGGTTTGGAGCCCCGGGGGCTCGGGTGAGTTTTGGATAGGCTACGGAGTGATTTGGAACATAGAAAAATAGCTGGTATGCTTCGGCTATATTGCAGGCCTCAGAACTCGCAAATGCGAGGTCAGGGTTGGCATTTGCGATCACTATTGAGGTTGCATATGCGAACTTCTCATCGCAAATGCGAAGAGAAGCTGGGCACACCTGTATTTGCAATTGTGAAGTTTCCTTCGCAATTGTGAAGTGAGTCTGAGAGGGGTATGATCGCGAATGCGATCTTTTACTCGCATTTGTGAGAAACAGTGTTCGAAAATGCGACACTTTCCTCGCATTTGCAAAGGTAGCCGGACTGCGAAGAGCTTCGCATTTGCATGGCTCCTTCGCATTTGCGAAGCTCAGGTCGCAAATGCGACATCTGCAGCTGATAACTTTGGACTTAGACGGGATTTTTCATTCATTCTCCCATTTATCAAAACCTAAACTTCAAGAGGCGATTTTCCAAGGGCTAGTTCTTCCCCAAATCATAGGTGAATGATTCTTAACTCATTTCTGTAAGGCCCGGAAAATTTTCGCTAAGAAATTTAGGATTTCGTGGTGCCATGTAGGCTAATTATAATATTTTACGTGCTATTAACATGATGGACATTAATTGGATTTGGTAAATAAGTGTATTAGTCATATAATAAGTAATGTGGGGTCTAATGGGAGGCCTAAGTCTAAGTCAAGTTAGAAAAATTACATAATGGGCTAAAATTCCAAATGAGTTCACATAAGTCCCCACTTTGGACGTATATATATATATATATATATATATATATATATATATATATATATATATATATATATATATATATAACGTGTTATGTGATGAGCAACCTGTAAAATGAAAGGTGTTCGAGTCTAGTTTCTAACGCTTCTAATCTTTCGTCATTTGGACATTCCTACACAAAGTTATGATCAAATTACCAAAGGCGGCATTTGCGATCAATTTCGCGATCGCAAAACAACTCCGCGGACCGCATAAGCGTCGCATAGTGAAGCACAGTCGGGCAAAAATTATGTTGTCGCATATTGATTATGCTATCGCATAATTGATTATGCTGTCGATTATGCTATGGCATAATGATTATGCTGCAAGTCTGCTGCCCACATATCAATTATGCTATAGCATAATTGCACCACATAATTGACTTCGGGGGTCATTTTTGGAAATTTTTATATCCGAGCCCACTTTGATAAATAAGCTTTGAGGCTTCATTTGGAGATATTTTATACAAAATCTAGAGAGAAGTGAGAGCATTTTAGAGAGAGAAGTAGGAAGCCTAAAATTATAACCATTCAACCTTTCATCAATCTTCAAGAATCAGGGAAACCGATTATAAGATCTTGATCTAAGAGGTAAAGTTCTGTACACTAGACATTAATTTCGAGTATTGGGTATAAGATGGGTTATTGAGGTATGATTCTTGGTTGTAATAGTATTATGTATACATGCATGTACAAATTAGGTTTGAAGGAAGATTGTTGAACACAAATAAGTAAAGATTGGGCTGGGGAATAAAGGAAATCTTGTAGAAGAGCTTTGAAATCAAGATGCACAACTAGTGTTTGAAACAATGAATATCTCCCTAATTTGTGTTCGATTTGGTTATGTCTGAAAGTAGATTAGGATTGCTAGAATTTTCAGAACGGTGTAGTAACTTAAGGAAAGCTTAAACATGGTATGTTGGCTAAACTATCTCTCTTAGAATCGAATTCCATAACTGTTTTAATAAGTTCAAGTATGGTTGGCTCAAAGTTCATAAATCTTATATTTCGGGTTATTACCCATAATGATGACTATACCAAAATGAGCCTTATGAATAAAGAATATGTATTCTAAGTATGAGTTGCGTATTACAACGTTACGACTTTGGGTCGTGTTTCAAAACAAAGGCTAGTATGCCAAATTGTGTGAGAAAACTCGATATGGTTGATACTCCTAATTGCTCTTATGTGTACCAAATGTATTTGATTGATTGTTTCTAGTTGTTGGTAATCTATAAAGATGTTTGAACTGAATTTGGAAAAATGAGTGTGGCCAACGTGCCGGGAACTTGAGTTAGAATTGTGGCTGGTGATGCCTGTGACATGAGAAAATGTGAACAAATTATAAAATGAGCCTTGACTTTAATTTCCGTAAATGACTTCAAAAATAAAGTTGCCTAAAGGCTTGTACTCAATTTATTCCCATAAGTGGTTGCACGAGATAATGATTTGCCTTATAAGTACCTCCAATGTGATCCGAGTTGTTACATACTCCGATGTTAAAATTGTATATTGTCGTGATTGGAAAGGAGTAATTCAAGAATAATTGGTGTAATTGCTTGTTTATGACTTTGATGTGTGTTTCTATTGTGGTTTGGTGTGTCCCAACCTTTGGGAAGAATCCTTTGTGTTTAAAGTTTCATTGCTAATGAACTTGAGGTGTATGATTTCTGAAATGCTCTATAAGCCCATGTTTCATGTTTCCTCTCATGTGTACTTGACATGTTGAATTGAATGGCTTGTTGTTGAAATTTATATTGATGTGAAATATGAGGAAAGAACTCGAATTATGAAATGCGGCCAAGTGCCAAGTATGATGTAATGATTGTGGCCCCAAGTGCAAATGGATTGATTTGTGGGATATAAACATGAAATGAGATTATTGATGGAAAAGGGAAAACGTCTTGGTAATACGGCCTAGCCGATCGGGCCGAGATCAGACGTCATGCCGCACACATGGTGGTACTGTGCTGATATTGAAACCGAAAAGTGAGAATGGAATTGTGATTGAGATACATGTCTCAAATGAGGCAACCTAGCCGATCGGGTCGTGATCAGACTCCGCGCAAGAAAGCGGTGATATTGTGGATGATGATGTAATAGTATTAAATGTCTCCAAAGGTGATGACCTAGCCGTTCGGGTCATGATCGGACTCCGTGGTAAGATTCACGGTGGAATATATATATGTATATATTGGCACAGAAATTGTGATTGAAATTGGGAGTTTGTTATGATGTGCATATTGTGAGCAATGGTATTGTGAACAGTAGTATTGTGAATTGTGGTGAATCGGTCTTAAATATCTTCTATCCAATAATAATATTATCTTCATATCCCGAGTGACATTTTTACCATAAGAACTTTCGTATATTGAAAAGTTGTTATGTTTAACTTGGCCTTTGGATATCGTTGAATGTTACTTGTTGTTTATATGGTTGTCTTTCCTTATATTGGCATTCTATTTTGAAAGAGGACTTTTAGCTATTCATACTAGTACTATTCAACAGTACTAACGTCCCTTTGCCGGGGGCGCTACATCTTTAAATGGATGTAGGTGGTTCCATAGCAGACAGTGTTGGTCGCAGCTCGTGGCGCATCCTCTTTTCAGCCGACTTGGTGAGCCCCACTTAATTTCGGGGTCCTGTATCATCTGTTCATCATGTACTTGTATATTGAGGTATAGCCAGAGCCTTGTTGCCGACATTTCCATATTTTGAAAATTATGAACAAAGTTGCTAATGGAAATGAAATGGAAGTCGTTAATGATATATTTATAGAATTTGATAATTGGTGCACATTTCCTCTTTATTCAAAGACGAGTTTGGGTAGAATGAAATCTAACAATCTTGCTTAATCGGGTTTACTCGGTTGAGCGCCGGCTGCGCTCCTCTATTTTGGAGCGTGACAATTTCTTTCAATCTATTACATCTTTTTACAAGATTTCATCCTGGAATCTAGGGTTTTTCCTGGTGGAATTGGGTGTTTTTGGGTAGAACTTAGGAATTTCGAGATTTTGGGATTTAGACCTCAAATTGAGGTCGGATTCCAAAACCAATTGTATATCCGGGCTCGGGGGTGAATGGGTAATCGGGTTTTGGTTCGAACTTCGAGTTTTGACCAAGCGGGCCCGGGGTCGGGTTTTTGACTTTTTGGGGAAAATGTTAGGAAACCTATAATTGTGTATTCGAATTCATTTATTTAGCAACAATTGATGTTATTAAGTTAACTATGACTAGATATGAGTGGTTTGGATGTGGAATGTAGAGGAAAAGCGGTGATTGAGGCTTGATTTTGGCCGTAGAATTGAGGTAAGTGTTGTGGCTAACCTTAGCTTGAGGGATTAGGTGTTGTTGCCTTATTTGCTACGTGTTTGGTTGTTGAGTACGACGTATAGGTATGGTCACGAGTAGCTATAAGTTTACGTTGGGTCATAACATGCGAGTGAGTCTTATACTTGTGACTGTTGTATTCACTTATTCGTATGGTGCATGCTTAAACTGGTTATTCTTCATGTTAAACAAATCATATCATGTTTTTTTTCCTGGAACTAGATATTGGTTGAATATTGACTCAAGTTGAGATTTATATTGTGAAATTTAACATTGAAACGTGGTTGGTTATTGATGATTCCCTTGCCGGGTTGTTGTTGCTCTATTGTTTGGGTGAGGAAGAGTATAAAGCACGAAGGGTGATGCCGTGCATTGTTTTGTGAGTGAGTGTTAATGCACGAAGGGCGATGCCGTGCCATATTATGTGAGTGTTAGTGCACAAAGGGTGATGCCGAGCCATATTCTGTGAGTGTTAATGCACGAAGGGTGATGTCGTGCCATGTTTTTAGAGATTTAATGCACGAAGGGTGATGCCGTGCCGTTTCTATTGTTTCTTATGGTAAGGACGAGTGTAAAAGCACAAAGCGCGATGCCGTGCATATGTTTGCATGCTATTATGTCCGTTGGTTCAAAGCATCATATTTACTGTGTTTCTTTACTGTACTATTTTCAGGATTTGATATTTCCCCTCAGCATGTTTTCCCCCTTCTCGTTATTATCTGCTAAATTTCCATTTGTTGTTATTTTCTCGTATATGATTTAACTGCACTACTTCGCCGAGGTTAGGCTCTGAACTTACCAGTACATGGGGTCGGTTGTACTAATACTGCACTATGCATTTTCTGTGTAGATTTCGGTGCTGGACCGCATTGACCAGAGTTAGGTTGCTTTCAGTCCATCAGGAGATCCTAGGTAGATCTGTCGGCATTCGCAAATCGGGAGTCCCCTTCCGTTTATCTTAGTTTCCCTGTTTTCTTTCATTTCGAGAACAAATGTATTTCCTTTAGATAAGTATTTGTAGTAACTCCTAGATGTTTGTGGATTGTGACACCAGGATTTGGCTGGTCGTGTATTAAAGTTTAGATTGTTATAAACTTCCGCACTTCCTTACTTTGTTTTTGCGTAAACTATTGTTCTTTACAGTTTTAGACAACTGCTAGCGTATTAGATCTTTATCCGTTGGTTGCCTAGCATCCTAAAAGTTAGGCGCCATCACGATCCCGACGGTGGAAAATCCGGGTCTTGACATCCTCAAATAGAATACATAATAGTCACTACCAAATCAACGGTCACATCTCAAGTTAGGAAACTCATGAGTATGCGGACTCCTTATCAAGTATTTTGCATGATTTTTCTGCCAAGGCGAGCAGCCCGATCCCATAAGAGTGTTTCATAGAACCGCAATGCGAGCGGCCTGATCGCATAAGCGTGTTTCATTAGAACTACATAGGCGAACGACCTGATCACATAAGAGTGTGACACATTATCTTGCCGAGGCAAACGGCCCGATCCCATAAGATTATGATACATGATACTGCCCGAGACGAACGGCCCGATCCCATAAGAGTGTGTTACGATATCCTTCCAAAGCGAATGGCCTGAGCCCGTAAGAGTGTGATACAATATTCTGCCGAGGCGAATAGCCCGATCCCATAAGAGTGTGTTATAATATTCTGCCAAGGCAAATAGCCTGATCCTCTAAGAGTGTGAAGCTCTTACGGGTCTATGACCCCACTCACGAATATACGTGTGAGTTATAGAATTCAAGAGAAACTTTCTGATGAGTATGCGTAATCCGGGAGAAATCCGAAAGAGAAGTACAATTCTTATGGCTAATCAAGTGGCTCGTCAAATATCTAAATTAGCGAGTCTAGTCTCGAGTCATAATGCAAATCAATGTAATTAAACATGCAAGAATAACTCAATTAGTACCATTAAAGCATGACATGAATCTAAGGCTACCCGGACATAATTGGGAACTTTATCATACGCAAGGACACTCGTCACCTCATACGTGTGTAGCACCCATAACATGTTGCATGTAACAAGTATAACACCTACGGGGTAAATTGCCTCTAACAAGATTAGATAGGAGACTTACCTTGCTTCGACCATCCATAACCGGCTCCAACGCATCTATAGCACCTCAACCAATGCCCATCGATCAGAAACTAGTCAAACAATCATGAAAAGCAATAAAAATATACTCCAACACTCCTATTTAATCAATTTATAACAATTCCCCAACTCTGCTCAAAAAGTCAACTCTCAAGCCCACGTGCCCGGATTGCAAAAAATTTCAAAGATAATGTTACCCATAACGCCACGAACTGGAATATATAATGTATTCCTAATAATATGTCCGATTTCGTAGTAAAAATAAATGAATACCAAATTCTAGGATTCTTCAAAAATCCCACAATTTCTACAAATTTTCATGCTGATATTCATATACAACTCATGATAGATGATAAAATTCTCCTCTCCAAGAGCTCAAAAATCGCCCAACAAAGTGAAAATGAAAGAAAATGAGCCAAACCACACTTAAATCAAATCTACCCAAGCCCACTCTTCTTCACGATCGTGGAAAATGTTTTGCGATCGCGAAGGTAAAAACCTCCCATCTGCCCAGCTACACTATGCATTCACGACCTCCTGATCGCGTTCGCCATGCCCAACTGACTCTGCCCTTCGCGTTCGCGTTCCTCACCTCGCGTTCGTGGAGGTCTTCTGCCTCACAGTCACTCCCTTCCTAGCTTTCTTTGCGTTTGCGACCAAGCCTACGCGTTCGTGAAGCAGGGCCAGGTCATGCTCCGCGTTCGCGTGAGCCTCCTCACGTTCACGAAGAGAAAAATAGGGTCCCTTTATCCGCCTTCTTCGCGATTGTGGGACTACCTTCGCGATCGTAAAGAATTCCAACACATTAGCACACCAACAACATCAAAACACAACCACTTGGTCCGAAACCACCTTGAATCACACTCCAGGCTCCGGGGACCCCGTCCAAATGCACCAACCAGTCCCAAAACATGACACTAACTTGCTCGAGGACTCAAATCACACCAAACAACATCCAAGTGAGGAATCGAAGATCAACATCCTTCTTTTTGCTTTAAACCTTTGAGCTTTGACGAACGCGTCCGAATCATACTTAAACATCGCAGATGACACCAAACTTTACGCACCAGTGACAAATCATGATACGAACCTATTCCCTGGCTCAGAACCTCAAACGGACATCGATAACACTAAGTTCCACTTTATATCAAACTTAGGAAATTCTTAAACTTTCAAAATGCCAACTTTCCATAACAAGCGATGAAATGCTCTCGGACCACCCGATACTCAATCCAAACATATTCCCAATTCTATAATCATGGTACGAACTAATTAGAACCTTCAAATCCCGATTCTGAGGTCATTTACTCAAAAGTCTGACCTTGGTAAACTATTTCAACTTAAAGGTTCTGAATTGAGAATATTCCTTTCGAATAAACTTTTAACTTCCCGAAATTTAATTCTGACAACATGTACAAGTTATGAAAGATGAAATGAAGCTACTCAAGGCCTCAAACTACCGAACGACGTGCTAGAGGTCAAAACGACGGTCGAGTAATTACATTCTCCCCCACTTAAACATGCGTTCGTCCTCTAACGTGCCAGGAACCGCTCCGGAGTTGCCCAAAATCATTGTTTAAGCCCTCGTGCACCTAACCATGCCACCCCAACTAATGTGAGTACATTAGCTCGAGCCAGACTGAAGATCCTTCCTTTTACCTTAGCCCACAAGCCTTAGAACTGGATTCCAGCATTTGGAAAGCTCCATGAGACCTGATTTTAACTCGATGTACCAAATATGATCATGCACTCCTGCTGAAACAACACAATGCACCACATAATTCGTATGCCCATAATAACATCCTCAAACCGTAGAAGCTGCAAATTCACTAACCTGATGCCCGTAGTATACCTCATAATGTGCATAAGCTCTGATGCAACTCTCGCGATACTGCAATGAAGAAATCGACCCGTAAATGCTCATAACCACCTACCGAATCAATAAATCATGGAGCCTCTCTGCTTGACAAGAACCATTACTTCATTCTGAACTGAATTGTGACATTTTCTCTTTAATATATCCTACATAAACCCGATCCCATTGATCTCAGGTCCAATGACATCTTGTCACCCAGTACAAGCTGCTCAAGAAATATGCCACCTCAAACACCGCCTAAAATCTCACATGATTCCATCAATGCACCAACAAGATAAAACTCCAACATGACCCATGCGGAAGAACAAACGCTGGCAAGGAACTGCCCAACCCGCGTAACGAATAAAACAACCAAAGGCTATGAACCTATCTCAAGGATGAGAAACAAGACACATAAAAATAAGTATAGGGAACTGTACTCAACATCTCACTATTGAGGCGCGCAACCCGACCAAATCATCATAGCCGTGGCGGCGTGCCACGCGATCCATACATAACAACAAACAAGGAAGTACCTACCGAGCCAAACTGCTCATACCTACGAAATGCCCGAATATCGACCACAAGCAACAAAATCTCAAAATCCATCCCGCTAACACATGTGGCATAAAGAGTAGCACCTGAAATAGAAGACGCTTGGAATATCATCCATTATGCCCGAAGAATCATCCATAAGCAATGCTATGCTAAATGAACATATCCGATCTGATGTATAGCATACATTCACATTAGATCTACCAACGGACCTCAAGCCGATTCTGATCATCTCTAAATTGGTCAATAGCCTACCAAATATCCCCAATGACCATATCCATGACACATACGATCAATAGTCAAATTAGGAATAAACTTCCAGAGTCAGCGACCAGAGAAAGAGTGCCTCTCAGACATAAACTCTCTCATCAGCGACAGTACTAGAATCTCCATACCTTATTTCAATATCTACAACATAAATGGCTGACACATCACCCTTATACAATCATCCCACGAGAGTCACTCCACGACCTCCCGCACAAGGTAGCAATGTCTACACATCAATACCACTAACTGTGCAAATTCTATAATGCAAATTAAGAATCAGCAAATCAATACACCATGCCTCTTACATAGAACACCGTTAGCAGGCGACACTAAGGTAGAGCCACCATACTCTAAACATCTGAAATCACTCCCCCCCTCGCGCTCTTCCAAGCTCGTGACATTCTTATGAAAACTGAATCGCAACCCCGATCCTCAACTTCCAATCTCCATACCGTTCCCTCCACATATCATGCTACTACTCGAGAGTACAAGAATTTTATCATAATATCCTGAACCATCAGTAGAGTTGACACTTCATCGGCTCGAAGTATTTCACTTGAATCATCGCAGAAGAAGAATCATCACCCATAAAATACTTCCCAAAATAGCAGAAAATGCAAACCTCAAGTCGCGGTCTAAACCGCCATAACTCTTCCAGGATTCATTCACACATAACTATGCAATCAGAATCAAATACCTCCAAATCAATCAAACCACGGCGACTGTCAAGCCCGCACGTATAGCCACGAACCACTGGTATAACCTTACCACCCCAAAGAGACTGATCATCTCCACATCCTAGCTGATTCAAACCATTACTAACTAACTCTACTTCTCCCAATTTACTCTTGACTTGCCTTTGAACTAAGAGTTCTATTCAAATACTTAACAGACCCCAAACTACACTCATCCCTAGTGAACCAAATCAAAAGATCACACCGTCTCAATATCCATTAGTCATCTCATACCATCATCATACACTCAATAGTATCTCCCACTAATACACGCGTCTGGAAGCCCTCCTGCGAGTCCGAAGTTGTTTCTCCCATTTCTCTAATACTGCACCGTAGACCCGATGATAACATTGAAATTCCATATGTATTCTTCACACTCTGATGCAAACCCAGTCATCAGCCACAAAACGATCCCAAAGTCCTTAAACACCGCACTTTAATTATTGAACCCACTAGAACCATTATTGAGAGTCACCCAATCTGACCTATTCCCGAATATATAACCAAACTGTAGTGCTGCTGGCACAAGAACACTTCCAAAGAAGTAACCGGATGAATTCTTTTCCTTGCACCTCACATCTACAACAAGTATAAATTCTATGTCATCCCCAACATCTCCACATAAATAGATAAGGTGAAATGTAGCACATATACGTGAAATTCTTGCCTAAAATATCCTTGATGTTTTTCTTCTCTTGGTCATAACTAATCCACCAATGCACCGATAGCCAGAAATCGCACAGGCATACAACCACGTGACCCAATCGTAGGCGGCAGGCTCTGCCACGTAGCTTTACGCTACAATTACATAGATCTAGAAGCCACAATGACTTCTTCTTCCAGTTCCCATGAACTACTACTCGGCCAACTTCTCGCAAGATTTTATCACACCAATCACAACACATCCTAAATTATCAACCACCATCGCGCGCTCAACCTCGTAGGTGTCATACCGTCTTCTTCAAGAGAACCAAGCATAAATCGCAATACATGTATCACATGATGGGCAGAAAGTATAACTCTTCGTCGGAACCTCCTCAAAACCACGCAACCGCTAAGCTTCTCACGGGAGATAGCCCACTTGCGTAACCTCATATCGACCTCCTCCAACATCATTGCTATAGTTACCTCCATCATGAAATCAATTAATCTGCCTGGTCCACACTGATCCTCAAGCCGTAAGAATCCCTCCATCATTAACATCACCCGAAAGTCCAACAAAGTGTTTGAAACTTGAAGCGGTATTTAATCCAAAACAATAATCGAATGCTCACATTTTCCTACATTACAATCATGCCCTTCTCGTCACATTGAAAATTTCTAAATACAGAGACCATCTCACGGAACATCTCCCTCGAACCATCAATACTGGAAATGCTGATTCAATCCTAAAGTCACAACACATAGCCATCTCTGATAACTTCCTCATAGGTTCCATCTCACTTCACCATGCCCAAAGACAAACAAATGAAGTCCGACATGTCGATGAGCCTCAATGCATTCGATAAAGGACGGCGATACCACAATATTAACAAGAATTCCACCGTATTCAAAAATATCAAATATCGACCGTAGCCAACGCCAACACTAGGCAAAAATGACAGAACACTCCTCCACAAGGAGACGATAATGGTCCGCCCGCATTCGTAGGGAAAAGCATCATGCACTGTATCTGTAGCATCTTCACAACTCATCGTTGCTCAACTGATAACAAATGTCTGACGTCGCATACGAATGAGTAAGAAGGAACTGAAGGCATAAGCTTCAACAAAATCAAAGCACACGATGAGGAATCAAGGAAGGGAAGTTCTCCTAATATCCATGTAGCCTCTCGAAGATAAGTATAGGTGTCTTCATACTAATCTGCAAGGCTCTACTAGACTTGCTCATGACTCGTGAGACCTAAGTGAACCTAGTACTCTGATACCAAGCTGTCACTATCCAAATCTCAACATAGGTAATGATGGCGCCCAACGTCGCCACTAGGCAAGCTAACGATGAACTACCAACTTAATTATTCATTTAATTATTTTTGAAATCATGAATCTTGTTCGATAGAGAAATCAATGCATTAAAAATTGTGGATACGTACAATTTAATTACAATATAAAGTAACAGTGTGTCAATGTAAAGCAAACCTTAAAAAAATTCTATAACACCCTAAAATCCAGTGTCACAAGTGCATGAGCATCTACTAGAAAGAACAGTAACAATACAACATCTGTCTGTAATACAAGATAGACAGGATAAAGTAGATAATTATGTTGGAAACTCCGTATGCTATGAATCATAGCATGGAATTCTACTCACCATAAAGTCCCCTTGGCAGCTATGCCTATGCACCCAAATGAACCTGTCAGATTGATGTTTAGGTTAAAGTATATATATTTATATGTATATCGCCTCATATTTTACGTTTGTTTTGTTGATTTAGGATGTGAAATGTATTGATTTATATTAATTTGATGTGTTTTTATGTGTAAGAAAGATCCGGGAGCAATCGGGGGCGATATGTGCGAAATGTAAGGCCCCGGAAAATTTCGCTAAGTAACCTGGGATCTCGTGGTGCCACGTAGATTTATTATAATATTTTTATGGGCTATTAACATGGTGAACATCAATTGGATTTGGTAAATATGTGCATAAGTCTTATGGTAAGTAATTTGGGGTCCAAGGAAAGGCCTAAGTCTAAGAAAAAAATTGGAAAAGTTCATAATAGGCTAAACTTCCAAATGAGCTTGCACTAGTCCATACTTTGATCGATCATATCTAAATATGTATAAGGTTTTATGTGATGAATAACTTATCAAATGAAAGGTCTTCGAGTCTAGTTTCCAACGCCTCAAACCGTTCGTCATTGGACATTCCTACACAAAGTTATGACCAAATTACCAAAGGCTGGATTTGCGACCAATTTGCGATCGCAAATCAACCATGCGGACCGCACATGCGCCGCATGGTGAAGCAGTGTCGGGCAAAACATTATGATGTCGCATGTTGATTATGCTGTAGCATAATCAATTATGCTGTCGATTAAGCTATCGCATTTGATTATGCTGCAGGAATGCTGCCCACATTTTGATTATGTTATAGCATAATTGCACCACATTTTTGACTTCGGGGGTCATTTTGAAAATTTTCATATACGAACCTACTTTGATAAATAAGCTTTGGGGCTTCATTTGGGACTATTTTTACACTAAATCTAGAGAGAGGTGAGAGCATTTTGGAGAGAGAAAGAGTAACCTAGCCTCCTAATCATCAATCTTGCACAAACCATCAAGAATCAAGCATGCCAATCTCTAGCTCACTATCTTCCGGATTGTTATTGCTAGAGGTGTTGGTGTATTCTAACAATTTGAGGGAAATCTCTTTGAGGTATGTATGGCTAACTTTGACCTTTGTAAAATCACCTTGCTTGGTGTACGAATATTTGGTATGTGATATCAACGTGGATTATGTGTGAAATTCTTGTGATTGGTATGATTTGAGTGTTCATGGTTAAGTCTCCTATATAATGGTGTAAGTAATTGGCAATAAACCAAATGGGTGATTGTGAAAGTGTTATGTGGTAAGAGCTGAGAAACGAATGATGGAAGGAAATCCTAAATGATGCAATTGGAACAACTGTGGTAATAACATATATGGCTTGTCGTGGGCAATTATTGTTGTGACATAAAATGCATATGAGTTATTGAGTATGATGGAAATGGTATAAATGGTTATGGAAATTCTTTGTTAATTGTTGTTGTTATTCCTTGAGAATTGTTGTTGTAGTTCTTGAGAATTGTTGTTGTTGCTCTTTGTGAATTGTTGTTGTTGTTGTTGTTGTTGTGTTGTTTGTGAATTGTGATTGTTCGGTGGGATCGGGTTGCACGCCGCAACACGAAGTAATAAGGTGTGGGTTGTGGTGATAAGGGTGACCGAGGTAATAACGGTGGCCGAGGTAATAAGGGTGGAAAGTGATCGAAATCACTATTGAAATGAAAATATGAGAAAGTTGTGAAATCATTGATGTGAAAATGTTGAAGGGGAAATGGAGAGATTGTAAACTTGTTTGGCTTGATTGTTTCCTCTTATGTGTATTTGATTGTTGATTCCATTACTACTTGTTACTTGCGTATGGTTTGAGTTTGCTTAGAGCAAAGTTTGTTCATACACACCAGTACAATTCAAATGTACTGACGTCCCTTTTGCCGGGGGCGCTACATTCGTGTTATGATTGTAGGAGGATCCATAGCAGGTACTCCAGTCCACCGACCGTAGCTCCCCTTCACTTTCGGTCAGCTGTATTGGTGAGCCCCTTTCCTCTCGGTGCCCTGCGTGGCTCGTGCCGCTTTTATTCCGGAGTCATGTTTTTGGTATTTGTGTAAGGTATAGCCGGAGCCTTGTTACCGGAAAGTATTGTGTTATCCTTTGTATCCTTAGAGGCTCCGTAGACAGTAAATGTGGGTTACGAACTTATGTAAATATGTATTTTTTATGTTGGGCGATGTAAGTTGTAAACCTCATTAAGTAACCATGTATGTTATGTATGTTTTCTAAAAAGGTGTTTTAATTATAAATGGCTAATTCCTTGATTAATGAGCAATGAAAATACGGGGTAACACCTGAGATAGGAAAGGTGCCCAGGTCCGCTTGACTGGAGCTACCCGGCCGGGCGCCGGTCATGTCCCTCGATTTGGGGCGTGACAAACTTGGTATCAGAGCCTAAGGTTTTAAAGTGTCCTAGGATGTCTCGGAGCCGTGTCTAGTAGAGTCCTTCTTATCGGTGTGTTGTCGACCACATCTATAAGTTGGAGGCTATTCGGACATTTAGGAATTTCACCCTTCTTTGATACTCCAATCGTGCGATAGAGCTCAAGTTAGGGAGCTGATTTCCTCTCTAAGTCTTGTTCTCAAGATTGGTAACCTTGATACTATAATCCGCGAATTTGAAGCATGTAAGGAGGGATTGATCCCACCATTGAGTCTGAGTGGATTGCCCAAGGACTTGTTAGGAGAATGTATTGAGTTATGGATGGATTGGTAAAAACATATTGCTAAGAGGGGAGTGTCCTTGTCCCTATTGATGTCTCTGCACCACCAGATCATGTAGTATATCAGTATGTTACCTACGTACGTTAGGGATGTGGAGTCGAGGAGTATCGATTAAGCTATTGCCCTACCAACCTAAAGTCATCAAGTGAGTCAAATCAGAATTTCTACTCATTGTATATGTACATCCATATTGAAGAATTCTCATAAACGTGGTCTTAACAAGATGTTGAATAACAAAACATGGCGTGTATCGACTCTTTGAACGAGACGCACTATTCGTGAATCTACTCTATTGTGAATTCTCTTATTTACATTCTTGTGGAATTAAGTTCTATGATTATTCCCTTTAATTGAGTTATAACTCTAGGATTGATACTTCCCACTTGCTTTTCCTAAATTCTCACCAAGGGACTATATCCAATGAATTTCTTACAGAATCTTTTTATTTAATTGGACAAAATCTACTCGCTTGTGCCTATACATGCATCGTCGTAAAATTTACCTATGTGGTGTCAAGTTCCATGCAAAGCATCCCAGCGTTGCGATCCTTCTCGAGTCACTCTTTTACTCAGTTGTGTATATGGCTTGTATGGTTTGAACAGTCAATCTACTCTCTTGCGAATATCATCATGAAAGCTTCTCACTGCCTAGTAACATAAGAGCATACCTTAACACCTATCACATGAGTGCATGTCAATCAAAATGGTCACCATGTGCATAAAGTCTCTCTGAAAATTGGGATCCTCACATCCCCGTCATAGGAAAATATTGTGTTGCCATAACTTTCGTGTCCACTTGGGACATCCCGTAGTAAGTAGCTCACTTTGTCCTAGTATTGTGGTCGCTCGTGGCATGGTCGTATATTGCAGTTGGGAGTTAATATAGCATAAGCATGTCCAGCTCATAACAAATGTTTACTTTCTCTTTACACCTCCATAACATGTGTTCATTGTGTTCTTTAGTTAGTGAATCCATTGTGCCAGTTTCCCCACACTTGTTCGATAACCATGAGAGAACATATCCTTCTATGAGTCATAGTAACACTTCCTTTCTCGTAAGGACCCCTACTAGGCTCTCTGTCAAGACCAAGCACACCTTCGAGGCTTATTATAGCACAACGTCTGTTTCTCTTGTTTTTCTGTATTTCATTAGCATCTGGGTAGTTCTCAAGTCAAAATCCAAGAAGAACTCATTATGAACATCTACAAACCCTCCATGATTATTCTATACTATCTCATTGGGTTCCCACACCACTTCAAGTTCATCAAGGGTTGATAGCATGTCGCAATTGCTGAAATTGAATGATCTCTTTTCGATAATGGATTATCTACACTTGTGCCAGTCCAATGATCTGCTTATCAGTCTAACTCTCGCCTTTAGGTTTTGGGTTGACCAAGGAGAAATAGGCCTAGTAACACATTCATATGTCAAAGCCTTTCTCTCTGTTAAGTCTTATAGCATCTCCCAATGTGGTTTGCGGTTGTGTAGAAATGTGTTGTAGTGCTTCATTATGAAGTAGAGTTGCTAAACATAATTGGATTTTAGAATTCTAGAGCTATACATCACGTGACTTCATACAGAGATCTTCTTTCAACAAATGTAGCTTCTCGTAATTGCTTCATATTACCACCCTTCCTAGTGGATACAATGTAAAGGTTACTTCCATAAGGCTCTTTCACTTTCTTTTCATTTGTCTTGCATGGTGTGTTGTTTACCCGTAATCTTCAATGTGATATTATCTCAATGTCTTGAATAGTCATCCAACTATACGATTCGATTAAATTCTCCTCATTTTTATACTCTACAAGTACCCTTTCTAAAAGGACACTGAAAGTGGGTAAATCCCCCTTTACTATGGACTTCTAATATCTTCAACTTAGTTTAAGCTTGTTGGATCCAAATGGTGCTCATTAGTTTTGCTACACTACTATCTATTTCATCTGATAACTCTCATTGTAAAATTCATTTACGTTTCATGGCATCAAAGAGGAAGTCTTGTAGCACTAAGGGAGGGAACATATTCCTTTAGTTGGAATAAATAAATATTGCTGGTATTCTTTGTAGATGTTCTTCTAACAACCATTTACCTGCTCTGCTTATCCATGTGACTAGATAACCTAGGTTACTTCTCCTCGATAAATGCATTAAGACGTCTCATTCTTTCGAACTTATCCATGTGGGCACTTTGAGGTCTTGTTTTATACCAACTCGTAACGATTTTAAGTACCTTCTCACCATTGTTATTGATTTTCTGGGACTACGAGGGCTTGCCTCATGGGTTTCAAAAGTAATGATTTTCCTTTAAGCTCAGGCTGAAATTGCCCTGATTTCAAACCAAAGTGCGTCCCCTTTTTCCAAAGTCTTAAATGGGTCCGATTGGATGGGTTACGTGGCTTTCTTCTCACTCGGCTTCTAGAATAATTGACTATATCATTGTCATGTGAGGGGAGTTTTTCTACCCTTGGTATTCCACCTCCTTTGGTGGATAAGAGTGTCATTTGTCTTTCTCCCCGGAGCATCATGTTAACCATTAGAATGCCTCTAACCAGTACATGATTTAATCCCAACATTCAGATATCCGAGCTATGTGGCTTTACTCGTGAAAGGGATGAGATTAGATGCCTTCGGATTTTTGCACATATCATGAGCATATTGATTTGGAAGACAAGTTCTCATACCTTTAGTTCTCTCATATAGGGTCAATTGTCAAGGAGGGTTAAGCTATTTTGAGTTATGATAATCTCATAAGTGTTTTAACTTCATTTTCATTCTCATGGGCTTACGGCATAGATTCCTATGTCAGTTAACGTCATGAGTGTAATTCCACTTCATGTATTTTGAATCCCATATCGCATTCAAGGTACCGGAGCATGAATTGATTTTCCCTTCACTCTAGGAAATGACTGGGTCATGTACTTGAATATTCCTCCTTAATGATTCCTATTGCCAATGTACTACTTACCCCTATGCCTCATTTGTGTAATAATTGACATCGTCACAGTGATTAACCATGTCAGTATTGTTAGTTGTAACTTTCGTGTCCCTTAGCATATAACCTCAGAAAGTACTCTACTCAGCGCATTAATGGATTCCTGAATAACTCCAGCCTGATCTTGAACTCTATTGTTCCTCATTGTATTAGATCCATTGGGTATTGTAAGTTCAGACGAGTCAAAGATGAAGCTTCACAGTGTGATCACATGTATATTTGATAGGTAATTTTATGGTCAGTGTATGGTAGCACATCTTAGAGTAATTGTTGAAGGTCATCAAGGGTTTAGTGTGAGTGTTCGCCTAGAGATTTAGATTTTGGAGGGTGAGCAGGCTATTCTCAATATTTTCCCCTGAAGATGTCATGTGAGTTGATAATAAAGGTTGCATAAGTGTATTCCACATTGGGCCGCACTAGGAGTATGAAGTGTCCCCATAGTTGTTCGCCATATACTTTGTGGATTCACATGTCTATATCTAAGAAAGTAGGTAGATATCAATTGTGTATCACGGTGGAAATTTTTGAAGGTGAAGTTAGTGGATAGTTAGCTTATGCGAAATATCTACTTGTTATCCTTGTTAAGTAAGTTTAGGGGTCGAAATTGCTCTGGTGAATGTGTTCTGGCGAAGTCTGTACATATAAGAGGCCATTGAAGGCCGAGAGTGTGGTGGAAATAAAATATTTTCTCTTGATTGCATAGCTGTTGGTTTTGATTTGAAAGGTGCCTTCTAGGTGATATGATTTAAAAATGTGCAGTCCATGCCCAGGTATCATCGTAATAAAGTAGTGTTTGTAATGCTGAGGTTCTTGTCATTGATATATAAATATTGTGGTGCTTTATCGAGTTGAGGAAGCCACATGGGAAACGGAAGATGAAATGAAAGAAAAATATCCCCATATATTTGAACAAGTCAAGTAGTGATTGGGCGAACTCTTATCTCTAAGCAAACTAATGTTGTGTTCCATTTGGTGCAACGACACCCCATATCTCCCCTAAATGCTTTACTATTTTAACTCCTCAAGTTGTGCAAGAATTGTATGTGTTATGATTATTTGAGTCATGTGCAAACCCTTTTTGGTAAATGAAAGTTTTGTAAGAACTCTTGTGATAAGTGAATGATTAATTGAAATGCGTATAGTGTATTGGTTGAACTGTATGGGACTCATTGAAGTGACCAAACTATGTGCAAACAAATGTGTCAAGTGATTGAATATGTGCAAGTGTTGAGGAAATGAATTGTATACCAGTTGTAGGGGTAATAGGAGTTGCGTAATGGATCTTGGAAATATGTTTCGGGGGCTCTCTGACAGGTAGATATGTCCAAATTACAAAGGAAACTCTGGCAAAATTTTCTAAAAATAGGGGACTTAGTGAAAAATTTGGGAGCTTGCATATCATGTTCAAAACCAACCGATTTTCAAAATCCTCATTCGAGGAAGAATGATCCTAAGGGGAGGGGGGGAGAATGTAAGGCCCCGGAAAATTTCGCTAAGTAACATGGGATCTCGTGGTGCCACGTAGGTTTATTATAATATTTTTATGTGCTATTAACATGGTGTACATCAATTAGATTTGGTAAAAATGTGTATAAGTCTTATGGTAAGTAATTTGGGGTCCAAGAAAAGGCCTAAGTCTAAGAAAAAAATTGGAAAAGTTCATAATAGGCAAAAATTCCAAATGAGCGTGCACTAGTCCATACTTTGAACAATCATATCTAAATATGTATAAGGTTTTATGTGATGAATAACCTAACAAATGAAAGGTCTTCGAGTCTAGTTTCCAACGCTTCAAACCGTTCGTCATTTGGACATTCCTACACAAAGTTATGATCAAATTACCAAAGGCTAGATTTGCGACCAATTTGCAATCGCAAATCAACCATGCGGACCGCATATGTGCCGCATAGTGAAGCAGTGTCGGGCAAAACATTATGCTGTCACATGTTGATTATGCTGTAGCATAATCAATTATGCTGTCGATTATGCTATCGCATTTTGATTATGCTGCAGGAATGCTGCCCACATTTCGATTACGCTATAGCATAACTGCACCACATTTTTGACTTCGGGGGTCATTTTTGGAAATTTTCATATCCGAACCCACTTTGATAAATAAGCTTTGGGGCTTCATTTGGGACTATTTTTACACTAAATCTAGAGAGAGGTGAGAGCATTTTAGAGAGAGAAAGAGGAACCTAGCTTCCTAATTATCAATCTTGCACAAACCCTCAAGAATCAAGCATACCAATCTCTAGCTCACTATCTTCCGGATTGTTATTGCTAGAGGTGTTGGTGTATTCTAACAATTTGAGGGAAATCTCTTTGAGGTATGTATGGCTAACTTTGACCTTTGTAAAATCACCTTGCTTGGTGTACGAATATTTGATATGTGATATCAATGTGGATTATGTGTGAAATTCTTGTGATTGGTATGATTTGAGTGTTCATGCTTAAGTCTCCCGATATAATGGTGTAAGTAATTGGAAATAAACCAAATGGGTGATTGTGAAAGTGTTATGTGGTAAGAGCTGAGAAACAAATGATGGAAGGAAATCGTAAATGATGCAATTGGAACAACTGTGGTAATAACATATATGGCTTGTCGTGGGCAATTATTGTTGTGGCATAAAATGCATATGAGTTATTGAGTATGATGGAAATGGTATAAATGGTTATGGAAATTCTTTGTGAATTGTTGTTGTTATTCCTTGAGAATTGTTGTTGTAGTTCTTGAGAATTGTTGTTGTTGCTCTTTGTGGATTGTTGTTATTGTTGTGTTGTTTGTGAATTGTGATTGTTCGGTGGGATCGGGTTGCACGCCGCAACACGAAGTAATAAGGTGTGGGTTGTGGTGATAAGGGTGGCCGAGGTAATAAGGGTGGAAAGTGATCGAAATCACTATTGAAATGAAAATATGAGAAAGTTGTGAAATCATTGATGTGAAAATGTTGAAGGGGAAATGGAGAGATTGTAAACTTGTTTGGCTTGATTGTTTCCATTCATGTGTATTTGATTGTTGATTCCATTACTACTTGTTACTTGCGTATGGTTTGAGTTTGCTTAGAGCAAAGTTTGTTCATACATACCAGTACAATTCAAATGTACTGACGTCCCTTTTGCCGGGGATGCTACATTCGTGTTATGATTGTAGGAGGATCCATAGCAGGTACTCCAGTCCACCGACCGTAGCTCCCCTTCACTTTTCGTCAGCTGTATTGGTGATCCCCTTTCCTCTCGAGGCCCTGCGTGGCTCATGCCGCTTTTATTCCGGAGTCATGTTTTGGGTATTTGTGTAAGGTATAGCCGGAGCCTTGTTACCGGCAAGTATTATATTATCCTTTGTATCCTTAGAGGCTCCGTAGAAAGTAAATGTGGGTTATGAACTTATGTAAATATGTATTTTGTATGTTGGGCGATGTAAGTTGTAAACCTCAGTAAGTAACCATGTATGTTATGTATGTTTTGTAAAAAGGTGTTTTTATTATAAATGGCTAATTCCTTGATTAATGAACAATGAAAATACGGGGTAACACGTGAGATAGGAAAGGCACCCAGGTCCGCTTGACTGGGGCTACCCGGTCGGGCGCCGGTCATGTCCTTCGGTTTGGGGCGTGACACGAAATTAGAGCCAAAACGAACGAAAATAGGAAAGTTGGGCAGTGTAGCGCCACAGGCAGCGCCTAGCCATACCTGTGGCGCCAGAAACAGAACATTCAAGTTGGCAGCGCCGTGGAGGGCGCCTGGTGCTAGCCAGGGTGCCAGTGACGGGAATTTTCTCCAACTTTGCTCGGGACAAGGTTATTTCGGCCCTAGACCTACCGAACTCGTATAAAAGCAAGACTAAGCATATTTCTGAAGGAGAGGACGCCACTTTGGAGATATCTAACATACTTTGGAGGAGAATTCACGTGGGGCAACACACACCACGCCTTGAGGAGGCTTCTACCTAGCTTTTCTTCATCTTCTCTTCTTTTAGTCTCATAGTTTATTAGTTCTAGAGTTTTTGGGTCCTACATGAATGTTGTAGTTTGAAGCTTGAATTATTCTTATTATTTTATCATATTGGTTTATTTATTCAATCTTTCGCTTAATTATTTGATTGCTTGATCAGCAATTGAATACTATCTACGAACCTAGGATTGAACTCGGGAGAGGGAATTCTAGATTGCATATAAGATTGAGTAGAGCAAGATCTTAACTCTGAGGGGGAGAAGATTTGCGGTTAGGATAGGAATATACCCAATCGCCTTGTTTGGCTATTATACGGGAATTATAAATGCGCTCTTGTTAATCCTAATTTCATAGGAATATAGGCGTTAGGTTAGCTTTAATAGACGAGTAGTACTTCGGGAGAAGGCTATGAGTAATATTAACCTTGTCAATCAATAAACTAGATAAATTAATTAGACGGTGTAAGTGGAAGACTCAACGGGATTGTTAGCTAACCCATAGCTCTAGAATATTGGCTCTTCGAGAATTCGTGTCTAATTTCGCCAACTTGTTTCTTTAATTTCTTAGTTTGCTACTCTAGATTAGTTGTAGTTAAATATTCATACTTTAGGAATCTCTTGCATATATTAATTGTTTGATTTAATTTAGTTGATAGTTAATCACAAATCCCCGTGGGTACAATATCTGGACTTACAATCCTATATTCCTTGTCGACCACGTATACTTGCGTGTGCATTTTTTTTTCACGACCCATGTTCTCCCTCCGTGAACTGTCGTGATGGCACCTAGTCTCTACGACAAGGTAAGCCTAACAAATTGTGGAAAAAGGAAAATAAAATACGAAACTAGCAAATTACAATTTTGAACATAATAGAAGAGTTTAAAATACCGCTCGATATATACAACAGCACACTCTCAAACTGGCCAAACATTTCCCAAAACCCAGAATCTCATGAAATCACAAGCTATGGAAACTACAAAGTGTTCTAACTCTAGAATGTCTAATCAAAACTAATTACAGGTTGTCTAAAGCTAAAGGGAAGAATAGAGAGCGATTCCTAGATCAGCGGACGCGGCATATATACCTCGAAGTCTCTGATATACACTGCCTTATTGGTAAAACGGCTGAGCAGTAGAACCTAGATCTGCACACGAAAAACATGTGCAGGAAAGGGCATAAGTACACCACATCAGTACCCAGCAAGTGCCAAGCCTAGCCTCGGTCGAGTAGTGACGAGGGAGGTTAGGGCCTTACTGTTATATATATATATATATATATATATATATATATATATAACAGGGTAAGCAGTATGAAATGAAGCAGTATGATTAAAGTACTCACAGTCGATAATAATAAAGAATAAAAGCACGAAAAGAATATAACTCAGTACACAGAATTATCCAGTACACAGTAATCTACCGGGTATTGTCCCATAGTTCCAAATATAAATGTGCAGGGGGATCTACCGGAATACCGATCCGTAGTCACAAAGTAAATATCCAGTACAGGGGAATCTACCGGGTGATGTCCCGTAGTTCCAAGTATAAATGTGCAGGGGGATCTACCGGAATACCGATCCGTAGTCCCAAAGTAAATGTCCAGTACATAGGAATCTACCGGGTGTTGTCCCGTAGTTCCAAATATAAATATGCAGGGAGGGATATACTTGAATACCAATCCGTAGTCTTAAATAAATATGCAAGGGGATCTACCGGGATATCGCCCGTAGTCCCAAAGTAAACACACAACAGCATCACGAAGAATATTCAATTCCATCCAATTTCATACCAAGGAAAAATAGATATTTCTAACCTAGCATGCTGCACAGAATTCAAATAAAGCGGTTTGAGCAAGTAAAGCAATTAAAGCATTTAGACATGCTTCCCTAGCCTAACAGTAGGGTTAAATTGCAAGTAGTGTACAACAAGGAAGAAAAACACAAATATAGTTACTTAATGAAGAAGGATTTTTCAACAATTAGCACATGTATGCACTTTTCACCTCACGTACAAGGCATTTCATATATCAGCAATACCAAATCCTAAGGGGATTTCCCCCACACATGGTTAGGCAAGCCATTTACCTCGAACCAGCTCAATCGACTAGAGATCACATTCTTGCCACGAGTACGCGACTCCAAATTGCCCAAATCTATTCAAATTAATTGCATAATGTAAATATAACTTCATGTAACTAATTCAACTAATTAATTCAAAGCTTACACGCGAAATTAAGAGAATCGCCCAAAAAGTCCCCCGGGCCCACATATCGGAATTGGATAAAGTCTACAAATTCATAACCCCCAATCACTCACGAACACACTCGAACAAAAATCACCAAAATCCGACGTCAAAATCCCACAAAAAACTCAAATTCTCAATGGGGGAACTTTTCTCCCATTTCACAACTTTTACCCCCAAATTCCGTAATTAGAGGAGGAAAACAACAATGGATTAATGTTCTAAGATCAAAATCAAGATAGAAATCGTTACCCAATGCTCCTCCTTCAAAACCCCTCGAGAAATCACCCTCAATCGAGCTCCAAATCATTTTTCAATGTTTCGAGTTCAAACCCTCATTTCTTCCCTTTTTCTGACCAGCGAATCCACTTCAGCGACCATGGGACCGCACCAGCGGTCCCGCTTCTGCGGAAATAAAACCGCACCTGCGACTTTTCATTCAAACCCACACTTCCGCACCTGCGCTCCCAAACTCGCAGATGAAGTCCGCTTCTGCGGTCCTTGGGACGCATCTGCGACCAACTCCACTCAAGCCTTAGCCCGCACCTGCGATCCTCCTACGGCTTATGCGGTACCGCACCTGCGGTTCCATACACATAGGTGCGATTATGACAGGTTCAGCCAACATCAGATTTTCCTATGTCCAATTCAACTTCTGTTAAGCACCTGAAACTCACCCGAGGCCCCCGAAACCTCAACCAAACATGCCAACAAGTCACATAACACTATTCAAACTTGAACCAGCCCTCGGAACACTCAAAACAATGCCAGAACACCAAATCACACTCGGATCCAAGCCTATGGTTTCCCAAAACTTCCAAATTCTGCTTTCGATCAAAAAGTCTATCAAACCTCGTCTGAATGACCTGAAATTTTGCACATACGTCCCAAATGGCACAACGGACCTAATCCAACTTCCGGAATTCCATTCTGACCCCAATATCAAAATCTTACTATAGAACTGGAAACTTCAAAATTCGACTTCGGCATTTCAAGCCCAATTAAGCTACGGACCCCCAAAACACAATCTGAACACGCCCCCAAGCCCGAAATCACCAAATGGAGCTAACAGAATTGATAGAATTCCATTCCGAGGCTATCTTTATATTGCTCCGACTACGATCCAAATTCTAAAGCATAAGCTCTCATTTAGGGACTAAGTATCCTAAAACACTCCGAAACTCAAAACGAATCCTCCCGACAACTCACAATAGCAGAAACAAACATGGGGAATGCAGTTAATAGGGTAACGGGGAGTTAATTCTTAAAACGACCGGCCGGGTCATTACATCCTCCCCCTTTTAAAACATTCGTTCGTCCTCGAACGAGCATAGAGACATACCTGAAGTGGTGAAAAGTTAAGGGTAATGGCTACGCATATCCTGCTCGGTCTCTCAAGTAGCTTCCTCGACCGGCTGACCCCGCCACTAAGCCTTCACTGATGCAATGTTCTTTGACCTCAGCTTCCGAACCTGTCTGTGCAATATCGCCACTGGCTCCTAAAAATAAGATAGATCCTCGTCTAACTGGACTGAACTGAAATCCAACACGTGCGATGGATCACCGTGATTCTTCCGGAGCATCGGAACATGAAATACCGAATGAACTCCGGCCAAGCTGGGAGGTAAGGCAAGCTCATAAGCAACCTTCCCAATATGTCGCAATATCTCAAAAGGACCAATAAACCTCTGACTCAATTTCCCTTTCTTCCAAAATCTCATAACGCCCTTCATAGGCGAAACCTGAAGCAAGACCCGCTCTCCAACCATATAGGAAACATCACGAACCTTCCGGCCCGCATAACTCTTCTGTCTGGACTGGGCTGCACGGAGTCTATCCTGAATCACCTTAACCTTCTCCGAAGCATCCTAAACCAAGACTGTACCCAATAAATCTAGCCTCGCCCGGCTTGAACCAACCCACCGGGGACCTATACCGCCTACCATACAAGGCCTCATATGGTGCCAGCTGAATCCTGGACAGGTAGCTGTTGTTGTAGGCAAACTCTGTCATTGGCAAGAACTGATCCCAAGAACCTCCAAACTCCATCACATACGCACAGAACATATCCTCAAGAATCTGAATAGTGTGCTCGGACTGTCCGCCCGTCTCGGGTGAAATGATGTGCTTAACTCTACCCGAGTTCCCAACTCATGCTATACGGCCCTCTAGAACCGTGATGTGAACTGAGTACCTCTGTTTGATATGATGGAAACTGGAATACAATGCAGACGAACGATCTCCCAGATGTAAATCTCCGCCAACCACTCCGAAGAATAGGTAGTACACATAGGAATGAAGTGTGCCGACTTGGTCAGCCGATCCACGATCACCCAAATGGCATCGAACTTCCTCAAAGTCCCTGGGAGTCCAACTACGAAGTCCATGGTGATCCGCTCCAGATTCCACTACGGGATCTCTATCAGCTGAAGCAACCCACCCGATCTCTGGTGCTCATACTTCACCTACTGATAATTGAGGCATCGAGCTACAAACCCAACTATATCTTTCTTCATCCGCCTCCACCAATAGTGATGTCTCAAATCGTGGTACATCTTCGAGGCACCTGGATGGATGGAATACTGCGAATTATGGGCCTCCTCTAGAATTAACTCCCGAAGCCCATTAACTTTGGGTATACAAATCTAACCCTACATCCTCAATACCCCGTCATCACTAATGGTAACATCTCTGGCATCACCTCGCAGAACCTTGTCCTTGAGGACAAGCAGATGAGGGTCATCAAACTGACGTTCCCGGATACGTTCAAATAAGGAAGACCGAGAAATCACACAAGCTAGAATCTGACTGGGCTCCGAAAGATCCAATCTCACAAACTGGCTAACTAAGGCCTGAACATCCATCGCCATGGGCCTCTCCGCTGCTGGTAGATAAGCCAAACTCCCCAAACTCTACGCCCGGTGACTCAAAGCATCGGCCACCACATTGGCCTTGCCCGGGTGATACAAGATAGTGATATCATAGTCCTCCAACAGCTCTAACAACCTCCTCTGGCGCAAATTAAGGTCCTTCTGCTTGAACAAATGCTGCAAACTCCGGTGATCTGTATAAATCTCACAAGGCACACCGTACAAATAATGGCGCCAGATCTTCAAGGCGTGAACAATAGCAGCTAACTTGAGAACATGGACAGGATAATTATTCTCATGTACCTTCAACTGTCTGGACACGTAGGCAATCACCCTACCGTCCTGCATCAATACCGCTCCAAGGCCAATCCTCGATGCATCAAAATAGACAGTACAAGACCCCGATCCGGTAGGCAATATCAAAATTGGAACTGTAGTCAATGCTGTCTTGAGCTTTTGAAGCTCTCCTCACACTCTTCTGTCCACCGGAACGGAGCACCCTTCTGGGTCAACCTGGTCATAGGTGCTGCAATGGATGAAAATCCCTCAACAAATCGATGGTAATAACCCGCCAAACCAAGAAAACTACGGATCTCTATAGCTGAGGATGGTCTGGGCCAACTCTCCACTGCTTCCACTTTGTTTGAATCTACCTTTATCCCCTCGCTCGATACCACTTGACCCAAGAATGCCACGGAATCCAACCAAAACATACATTTTGAGAACTTCACATATAACTTCTTTTCTCTCAAAGTCTGAAGTAGTGTCCTCAGGTGCTACTCATGATCTTCCCAACTCTGAGAGTATACCAGAATGTCATCAATAAAGACAATAACGAACGGGTCGAGATATGGCTGGAATACACTGTGCATCAAATGCATAAAGATTGATGGGGCATTGGTCAGCCCAAATGACATAACAAGGAACTCGTAATGACCATGCCGAGTCTTGAAGGTAGTCTTCGGGATATCTGGCTCCCGAATCTTCAACTGATGATAGCCTGAACGCAAGTCAATCTTGGAAAACACACGGGCACCCTGTAACTAATCAAATAGGTCATCAATACGAGGCAAAGGATAATTGTTCTTCACTGTAACCTTGTTCAACTGGCGATAATCAATGCACATACGCATAGAACCATCCTTCTTCTTCACAAACAAGACAAGAGCACCCCAAGGTGATACACTGGGACGGATAAAACCCTTATCAAGCAATTCCTATAACTGCTCCTTCAACTCCTTCAACTCAGGAGGAGCCACAAGGTATGGAGGAATAGAAATGGGCTGAGTGCCGGTAACACGTCAATGCAAAAATCAATATCTCTATTGGGCGGCATGCCCGAAAGATGTGCTGGAAACACATCAGAGAAATCCCATACTACTGGGACGCAATCAACTGTAAGGGTATCAATACTAACATCTCTCATATATGCTAGATACGCGTCACACCCCTTCTCAACCATGCGCTGAGCCTTAAGGAATGAAATAACTCTACTAGATGTATGATCTAAGGTACCCATCCACTCTACTCGTGGTACACCTGGCATAGCCAGCGTCACGGCTTTTGCGTGACAATCAAGAATAGCATAATGGGGCGACAACCATTCCATGCCCAAGATAACATCAAAGTCTACCATGCTGAGCATTAATAAATCGGATCTGGTCTCAAAACCACTAAGAGCAATCAAACACGACCGATAAATGCGGTCCACAATAAGAGAATCTCCAACATGAGTAGAAACATAAACATGACAACTCAAGAAATCCCGAGATACACCTAAATGCGGGGCAAAATAAGAGGACACAAAAGAATAAGTGAAACCTGGATCGAATAAAACCAATGCATCTCTATGACAAACCAAGAAGATACCTGTGATGACAGAATCAGAGGTGACAGCCTCAGTACAGGAAAGAAGGGCAAAATATCTGGTCTGGCCTCCCCCTCTAGGGCGACCTCTACCTCCCCGACCTTCACCTCTAGCTGGTTGGGCAGGAGGGGTAGCAACTGGTGCTGAGATCAAAGCCTGGAAACTCTGCGGAGCATGTTCTGGTTGAGAAGTATATGGATGTGCACCCCTCCCTAGTCTAGGGCAATCCCTCACCACATGGCGTATGTCGCCACACTCAAAAGAACCTCGATGCTGATGTGGCTATGGGAACTATGCAGTACGGGTACTATGGGACCCCTGAACACCTGAAACGCTGTGCAAAGCCTGAAACACATACTGAACTGGCTGACCCGCAAAACCTCTACCATGCCGTACCCTGCCTCCAAAATAAGGACCTGTGGATCTATCCGGTCTACGAGGCCTCATCGCCTTCCTGTACTCTCTCTCCTGACCTCGTTTGTCCTCCCTCTCCCGGAACCACCCTTCCTCTACTTGGCGAGCGATCCTTACCACCTGCTGAAATGGGACCATAGGCTGTGTCGCCATGACACCTAGAACCTGACCAATGTGAACATCTCCGGTAGCACGTGTCCTCACCATCTGTGAGAGAATGGGAGACAAAGGTGTAGAATTGTGCTGTCAAAAATCTCGCACGACAAGGAAATCAAATGAGGAAGAATTTTTCCTAACAATTGCATAGCCTCCCGTAGATTAGTACAGACGTCTCCGTACCGATTCGCGAGACTCTAATAAATCGGCTTGTGATTCATGACTCCTATGAACCTAGAGCTCTGATACCAACTTGTCACGACCCAAGTTCTCCCTTCGTGGACTATCGTGATGGAACCTAGTCTATACGACTAGGTAAGCCAAACAAATTGTGGAAAAAGGAAATAAAATACAAAACTAGAAAATTATGATTTAGAACATAATAGAAGAGTTTAAAATACCGCTCGGCATATACAAGTGCACACTCTCAAACTGTCCAAAGATTTCCCAAAACCCAGAATCTCATGAAATCATAAGCTATGGAAACTACAAAGTGTTCTAACTCTAGAATGACTAATCAAAAGTAAATACAGGAAGTCTAAAGCTAAAGGGAAGAATAGAGAGGGACTCCTAGATCTGCGGACGCGGCAGCTATACCTCGAAGTCTCTGATATATAGACTGCCTCACTGGTAAAAGCACTGAGTAGTAGAACCTGGATCTGCACACGAAAAACATGTGCAGTAAAGGGCATGAGTACACCACAGCGGTACCTAGTAAGTGCCAAGCCTAACCTCGGTCGAGTAGTGATGAGGGAGGTCAGGGCCACACACACACACACACACACACACACACACACACACACACACACACACACACACACACATATATATATATATATATATATATATATATATATAACAGGGTAAGCAGTATGATTAAAGTACTAACAGTCGATAAAGAATCAAAGCACGGAAAGAATATAACTCAGTACACAGAAATAGCAACAGGGGGATCTACCAGGATATCGTCATGTAGTCCCAAACGTAAATGTGTAGGGGAATCTACCGGAATACCGGTCTGTAGTCCCAAAGTAAATATCCAGTACAGAGTAATCTACCGGGTATTGTCCCATAGTTCCAAATATAAATGTGCAAGGGGATCTACCGGAATACCGATCCGTAGTCCCAAAGTAAATATCTAGTATAGAGTAATCTACCGGGTGTTATCCCGTAGTTCCAAATATAAATGTGCAGGGGGGAACTACTGAAATACCAATCCGTAGTCCCAAATAAACATGCAAGGGGATCTACCAGGATGTCGCCCATAGTCCCAAAGTAAACACACAAAAGCATCACGAAGAATATTCAATCAAGGAAAAATAGATATTTCTAACCTAGAATGTTGTACAGAACTCAAATAAAGAAGTTTGAATAGGTAAAGCAATTAAAGCATTTGGACATGTTTCCCTAGACTAACAGTAGGCTTAAATTGCAAGTAGTGTACAACAGGGAAGAAAAACACAATTATAATTACTTAATGAAGCAGAATTTTTCAACAATTAGCACATGTACGCACTCGTCTCCTCACGTATAAGGCATTTCATATATCAACAATACCAAATCCTAAGGGGATTTCCCCCACTCAAGGTTAGGCAAGCCACTTACCTCTAACAAGCTCAATCAACTCGAAATCACATTCTTGCCACGAGTACCCGACTCCAAATGGCCCAAATCTATTCAAATTAATTGCATAATGTAAATATAACTTCAAGTAACTAATTCAACTAATTAAAGCTAACACGCGAAATTAAGAGAATCGCCCAAAAAGTCCCCCGGGCCCACGTCTCGGAATTTTATAATCTACAAATTCGTAACCCCCAATCACTAACGAACACGCTCGAACAAAAATCACCAAAATTCGACGTCAAAATCCCACTCAAAACTCGAATTCTCAATTGGGGAACTTTTCTCCCATTTCAGAACTTTTACCCCCAAAATTCTTAATTAGAGGAGGAAAACAACATTGGATTAATGTTCTAAGATAAAAATCAAGATTGAAATCGTTACCCAATGCTTCTCCTTCAAAACCCCTCGAGAAATCGCCCTCAACCGAGCTCCAAATCATTTTTGCCAAGATTCAAGTTCAAACCATCGTTTCTTCCCTTTTTCTGACCAACGAATCCGCTTCTGCGACCATGGGACCACACCTGTGGTCCCACTTCTACGAAAAATAAACCGCACTTGCGACTATTCATTAAAACCCACACTTCCACATATCACCCTCGGATTCAAGCCTAAGGATTCACAAAACTTCCAAATTCCGCTTTCGATCAAAAAGTCTATGAAACCTCATCTGAATGACCTGCAATTTTGCACATATGTCCCAAACGGCACAACGGACCCACTTTAACATCCGGAATTTTATTCCGACCCCAATATCAAAATCTTAGTATTGAACCGGAAATTTCAAAAATTCGACTTTTGGCATTTCAAGCCTAATTAAGCTACGGACCTCCAAGACACAATCGGAACACGCCCCTAAACCCGAAATCACCCAACTGAGCTAACATAATCGACGAAATCCCATTCTGAGGCCGTCTTCACACTGCTCCGACTACGGTACAAATTTTAAGCTTAAGCTCTCATTTAGGGACTAAGTGTCCCAAAACACTCCGAAACTCATAACGAATCCTCCCGACAACTCACAATAGCAGAAACAAAAATAGGGAATGCAGTTAATATGGGAACGAGGCGTTAATTCTTAAAACGACCGGCCGAGTCATTTTGTTTTCAACAAGAACTACTACACTAAGAACAAGTACTACAACTATGCTAAGATAGCACAGAAAATCACCTAGACAATCTTCTCACCCCACACTTAAAATTGTGCAATGTCCTCAATGCACACTGAAAATAACAAGAGGATAAGAGACTCCCTGGTAGGCCAGAGGCCGAAGAATTAGCAGCTCACGGGATACTCAGACTTCTCCCAGGTATGATCCCTTGTGCGGGTACCTCACACTTAGTTTCAACCACCTGCTCGCTTTTGCACATGTCTATTGGCTTTTACTCCATGCTCCTACTCCTACAAAATACAAAAACTTTACTACAAAAAATAACACAATAAAAAAAATGCAAAAGTAATAAAAAGAAAAATAAAATTGGGCCGCCTCCCAACGCCTGATTTAACGTCGCGGCACGACGCCATCCTTTCACCACTTTTACTTCCATTTTGAGGATATAAATTGTTCCCCCAGTTTTGCATCAACTTTCTTTTCACGTTCATGGGGCGGTGGTGTAAAAATAAAAGAACCAAACACTATATATTGCATCTTGCACTTCTTGGCCCTTAAGTGCGGGATGTCGTTTTGTCTCCTTGGCATCACAAATTTTAGAATATAAGTACTTTGTTCCTCATCTATTGACTCCTCCATATGCTCTAATGGATCAATTTCCATGTCACCAACCAACCACAATGTTGACAAGTGTTTAGAATGAGGTCCAATACGCTCCAACTCCAAAATTGCATTATTTTTGATATCCTCAATTTTGCACTCTTCGTCAACCTTGGCATCATTAATAATTTGGTTGAATAGTTGGAATTCCTCCTTCCGCTCCATAATTTGGCCAGTATCCACAAAAATTAGTTGTAGGACATCAGACGCCTTAACCTTTTTATTTAATTTAGCTTGCAGGTCATGGATATTTGAGCCAAATTGGTCTATCTCTTTCCTGAGCTCAGTTCTTTCGTCAATCAGCTGTTCTGTCATATTTAAAAGACCATCATGGAGAAACTCATGAGATTTTATTAATTGAGCTTGTTCCTCTAGCCAAGATTGGCTCACTATATCTGCTTCTTCTAAATTATCTTCTGGTGGGAAATCGCTCTCTTCCGCCACTTCCTCTGCCTCGTGTCGCGCCCCCTTTTTCTCGCGAAATTGGATTTATGACATTTGGAAGGACAACTCGTTCCCTTTTGGGAATTGGGTTTAAGAGAATTGGAGAGTCGCCACCTAATGATTTAAGTGCATTAGGACACTAAGAAGGGTTTTTGTTTGGATAACCAGAGATTGGGTAAGGGCCTGAAATTATTCCAAGGGGAAGGTGTTAGGCACCCCTCAGAATCCACTAGTGTGGTTCCCGACCAAGCTATTGTTGTGACTTTAAGTACAAATAACATGTAAGCAAGTAAGACTTTCAAATAAGAGGGGATTTCACATAATGGTTGCAAATTGATGAAGTTAAAAGAAACGGAAGGAAAGCTGAATTTTGAGAAAAACAGTCTGAAATTTGGAAGTAAACAATGAAATAAACAAGTAAAAGAGAGGGAGGGTCCTAGGTTTATAAATAATATGGATCACCCCACACAACACCCGGTAATCACTTATACATGTGGTGTTATCGTGTGGCCATCATATCCATATCTACCCTTTCCCACCCCGTTAAGGTATTAAAGCGCGGAATAGTCTCGTTTTCTTATTGCATGCTATTACCTGCCCCAATCCTATCAGTCCTGGAGGCATTTAGGACTACTAATCCTAAAGGGAAGGGATGTTGGGCTTTTATAGTTTCAAAGGTAAAAATACTAAGGCGACAAGCAAGAACATATATAACAAGTATGGGGAAAACACATAAACATATAAGGCTCAAACAGGCCTCCTTATATCAAAGAAAAGCATATAGTTTAGCATGTCTTGCAAGCACTAATTAAGGTCTGATTAAACATAAAAGTTAAAGCAGGCTGATTTATCACATATTTTCAGATAAGAATTCCGAATTAGACCTGCCCGCTGGTTGTAATTAATAAAGACTGATTCACTTTATAACTTTTACCCTAAGGCTTGCCTAAGTGTTAGACGGAACCTATAGGCATGATATCTACTGGTTTTAGAAATAAAGAAGAAAACTGATTGCAGATCGATTCAGGTATAAAGAAAGTTCTCAGTAAAAAAAAACGAGCACAAGTTCTATCATTGGTAATACGTTATTGCTGCTAGTTTTTTTTTTAACTTACCAACGAATGAGGCGATTCGGATTTGAATTAGAACCCTTATAGGCATGCTTTCTATGTGTTTGTCAACTTAAAACGTTGTTATAGACATAGAAGAGTACAGAAATTCTATAACATGATATCTAAGCGTGACGTGATATCTGATTACATTTTTTCGGTTATTAGAACCTATAGATAAGTTTGCCTAGTGAAAAGCGGGTATGCAAGAATCAGAAAGGACCTATAGGCATATTCTCTAAGTGCCTGTGCAGGAGCTATAGACATAGTATCTACATGAAAGTTCAGGATCCCTATAGACATGGTAGCTAAATGAGATGCAGAAATCTTATAGACATGGTAGCTAAATGAGATGTGGAAATCATATAGGCATGGTAACTATGTAAAAAAGGCATAAGTCTTATAGGCATGGTAACTACAATGCAGGAGTCTTATAGGCATGGTAACTACATGAAAAATGCGGAAATCTTATAGGCATGGTAACTATATGAAAAAGCAGAAGTCTTATAGGCATGGTAACCATATGAAAAATGCAGAAATAAGAGATTCCTATAGGCAAGTTATCTACCCATGTACATGCATGGTTACCCCTCCCTTTTCACTAATCATCCCCAAAAGTTTATTACAAAGTTATTACGGTCCAAAGAAAATAATGTAAAGAAAATACATCAGAAATTGAAAATTACAACCAAGGAGAGCCTGATTCGGACTTCCTGTCTGAAGTATAAAGTAAACCAAATCCAAAGATCAATGTTCAAAGCCTTTCTACCACTTGGGTGTGTCAGAGTTCCCTAAGAGCTTCTTAGGAACTCCAGGCAGTGCTTAGACCCAAATGTATCACCATATTAAGCCAAAGTGCAGTGTGGAAGGGCCAGCCCTCAGGTGTCCAAGTTCAGAGGGAACTCAAGGTCCCAAGGCAAGGCTCACAAGAGGGGGCCAGAACTTATGAACTAAGAGGGAGAGTGCAAGTGCAGAATTCCAAGAGGGAAAAAGGAAAGGGAAACAGTACAGATAGGGATATAAGGAATGGGGAATTGCAAGAGATAAATGCAGGCTAATGGGCATAACCCAACAATGAGAGATGCTGGCACACTCATAAGCCTACTAGAACATATTGTTTAGAGGTTAGGATCCCCTAAGGGATCAAGTTTAATCCATAGACAATAACTTGCATATTGCCATGTTTTAAACTATAATTCAAAACACATAAAGGGAATAGGGAAGAGGAGTTCATAACAGAAACAAACAAAATAACTCAACATGCTAGTTTAAGTATTTAAATCTGCAGAAGTAGTAAAGAGACAGAGATGTAGAAAGCTGTAAGTAAACACATTGTGGTGATGCTGTTAATTAGAATTAGGACATACTAGTTTCAAGGAAACAAATAGTAAAAGTAGTAGTCTTGTGAAAGTCAGAATGCAGACAAGAAGAAAGAGTTCTCTTATGTGAGAGTAAGAGTTCAGAAGAATAATGAATTGTAGTAGTGGAGGATTATTAAAATCATGTGAAGTGTGAAAGAAAAGTAGTGCTTTTATAGTGCAGAAAGCAGGCAGAAATAAGGTAAGAAAATAGTTTGAAAACTGATTGGCAATCAATTACACAAGGCTTCCCTTCATTAAGGGATTCAGATTCAAACAGGTAAAATCAATTAAGGAAAGAAATTAATCAAACACTTTGTGCAAAGTAGTAAATTAGGGGCAAATACATAAAGGCTAAAGGACAAGGTCTTTGAAATACACGGTTGTACAATTTAAGGAAAGAAAATCAATGAACAGCCAAGAAATCTGAGGCCAGAGATTTTGTACGAATTAACCAAGTCAGAAAGATGGGAAAGATTTTTAACTTAAGGAAAATCAGCAAACAAATCAATTAGACCTATTTAAAAGGAATTCTGAATCAATCACAAGTTTGAAAACATTTTTTGAAGAAAGATTCATCACATATAAAAGCATACAGACACGTTAAAGATGAAGGAAACTATGTCATGCCCTTGTAAAAATCAGTAGAAAGAATCCAGTGTAGAAGAGTTTAGCAAAAGGTTCAACATTGTATGAAAACAAAGGTGTAAACTCAGTTCAGAGACTCAAAGTTAGTCTGACAGAGTTAGGGGTTTCGAAATGAAACCCTAGTTCAAGCAAACCATAAAGCAAGGATGAGAGGGCAGGCAATTGAATCAAAATCATGTTCAGAAGTTTCACAAAAGGACGGACTTCTTCAACAACAGAACTTATGAAGAATATGATAGCAAAGTAACATATAATCACAGTAGAAGGATTCAAAGAACATAATGGCAAATACTGATACGAACAGTAGAAAAACCATGCTTAGAAGAAACTTCAACAGGGCTCAGTAGAAGGCAAACAGAGAAACTTAAAAACTTAACAGGAAAATACAGTAGAAGAACACAAGAACACCGGAAAAGTATAGCAGAAAAGCATATAGGAAAACACAGTAAGATAAACATATAAGAACATGGTAAAAATACAGTAGAGAAGTCTACGAGACCATAGTATAGGAAAACACAGTAAGAGAAGCATACAAAAGATGATACGACAACAAAGCAGAGGCAAACACACGAATAACAAATAAGAAAAATCATAAAACACTTAAACACTTTCCAGAAAACCCTAAATCGGAAAAGAAGAGTGTTGAAAGTAATTTTCAAAATAAAAGTTAGGGAAATCGTTTGAAAACTCAAGTAGAGCATAGATACACAACATATCTAAAAAGAATCGGAGAAAAACGTCGAAGGGTTAGGGTTTCAGAAGAACCATAGAATGAGAAAGGCTTTGAAAAGGTCATTGACCTGAGTCGGAGAAGTTAGAATCAGGCTCAGAAGACCAGGATACGCCGGAGCAAGGCCGGAGATGGTCGTGAAACCTCAAGCCGGCAAAGGTCTGGATGAAAACCTTCGAGGTCAGACCTCGAATCTTCAGGTACCAGACACATAGGAGTAATAAGAGTGAGTATAGGACTCCCATGGCCTGAGAAGCCATTATTTCTGGTGGGTTTCACGGTGGAGGTGGTAGGAGACGATTAGGGTTCCAGGAAGGTTCGAGAGAGTTTGAGAGAACGGGGTGTTTCGAGGTGGCTGATTAAGTAAAATGATTTTAGGGTTGGAGGGTTTGGAAATTAAAAAAGGAAGGGGGAATTGTGGCCGTTGATCAAAATGATCAACGACCTGGATCAAAAGGGGAGCCGGGCGGGTTTTTTTAATTGTGTCATGGGCAGGAAATTTAGGATTTGGTCCGGTCCAATTGGGATTGAAATTGGGTTAGCTGGGGTGGTCGATTTGGGCTACAATTGAAATGAAATAGAGCTAGATTTTAAATAGCCACTTTTTCCCTTTTTATTTTATAAAAATAGTAAAATGATTTCTGAAAACAAATTAAAGGTGCTAAATTAATTAAAAATACGTAAATATTAAATTAAAAATACTGAAATCAATTTTATAATTGTAAACGCAATTAATTCTTAAAATAGGCTATTATTGCAATTGTATGCAATTTAGCTTTTAAAATACTATGTAAATTTGTAAAAAAGGTGTAAAAATCACCTTAGCTCTATTTTGGGATAAATATGAGAATAATATAAATTAATCACCAAAATGATAATTTGAGGAATAATTATTGGTTTTTATACTGCTAAAAACAAGGCAATAAATCGATTTAAAAATCTTTTAAAGATTAGGAAAAATACTAAAACATTTGGACACACTTATATATGCATACATATGCTATTTTAAAAGTATTTTGCATATAAAAAAATATACAGGAAAAAATTGGGTATCAACACCTCGACCATCAATCTCATGATTGCTTCACTAATTTTTTGTACAGCCTTTCGATTTTCATCTTGTTGCTCGGCTACTTGCCTCATCATCATGTCCTGTTGCTCGGCTACTTGCCTCTTTAAGTCCATAATACGAGCCACGCCTTCTCCTATCAAACTCATAAACATTATTATAAACATAATAATAAGAACTCTGAGAAGGATAATAAGAATTAGGACCACCATCCCAATGGCCACATTGACAACCACACACATTACAAAAATTCCACACATCAGATTGAGATGCACAATTTTGCCCTAAGTGTGGTCCTCCACAATATGGACAAGGATCACCATAATAAGAATAACCAATATTCGACAAATTATCATTCCAAGATGCCATGTCAACAAAGTTAATAAAATATTAAACTAAGTTAAAAATAAAAAAATAAAAACTTGAATAGGCAAAAAGTAAAAATCCAATCTAGTAGAATAGTTAATTTCTAAGTCCCCGGCAACGGCGCCAAAAACTTGTTGCTCCCAAACGCACACGCAAGTATACGTGGTCGACAAGTAATATAGGATTGTAAGTCCAGGTATCGTACCCACAGGGACTTGTGATTAACTATCAACTAAATTAAACCAAACAATTAATCTATTCAATCGAATCGTAAAGTATGAATATTTAACTAAAATTAATCTAGAGTAACAAATTAAGAGATTAAAAAAACAAGTTGGCGAATTATAGAGACAAATTCAATGTGAGTGAATATTCTAGAGCTATGGGTTGGCTAACAATCCTGTTGAGTTTTCCACTTAAATCGTCTAATTAATTTATCTGGTTTATTGGTTGAGATGGTTAATATTGCTCGTAGCCTTCTCCCGAAGTACAACTCGCCTATTCAAGCTAATCGAACACCTATATTCCTATTGAATTAGAATTAACAAGAACTCATTAATAATTCCCGTATAGTAACCAAGCAAGGCGATTAGGTATATTCCTACCCTAACTGCAAATTCGCACCCCTTAGAGTTAAGATCTTGCTCTACTCAATCTTATATGCAATCTAGAATTCCCTCTCCCGAGTTCAATCCTAGATTCGTATATAGCATTCAATTGGTGATCAGGCAATCAAATAATGAAGCGCAAGATTGAATAAATAAACCAATATGATAAATAATAAGAACAATTCAAGTTTCAAGCCACAACGTTCATGTAGCACCCAAAACACTAGAACTAATCAACGCGTACCAGTAAGTATATAGCCTAACCCCGGTTACACGGGGTCAACATTGGTACTTACTACTAGTCCAGTAAATCAAATATAATAAAGTAGACAAGTATGAAACATTGTACGTAAATAATGAGTACAGATATACGCAAATAATACGGTCTACAGCTGAACAATGAACAGAAAAGTCCTCAATTATCAGATACCTCTTGAAATGGAATATGTAATAGTCAATACCAAACCAACGGTCACATCTCAGGTCAGGAAACTCATGTGTACGCGGCCTCCTTATCAAGTATTTTGCATGATTCTGCCTAGGCAAGCGGCCCGATCCCATAAGAGTATTTCATAGAACTGCTAAGGCAAACGACCCGATCTCATAAGAGTGTGATACATAATCCTGCCAACAAGAACAACCTGATCTCATAAAAATATGGTACGTGATTTTGTCGAGGCTAACGGTCTGATTCGATAAGAGTGTGCTACGATATCCTACCGAGCCGAACAAGCCGATCCCATAAGAGTGTGTTACAATATTCTGCTGAGGCAAACGACCTGATCACATAAGAGTGTGTTATTCTATTCTGCCGAGGTGAACGGTCCAATCCCATAAGAGTATGAAGCTTTTATGGATCTATGACCCCACTCACGAATATACGTGTGAGTTATATTATTCAAGAAAAAATTTCCGATGAGTACGCAGAACGCGGGAGAAATCCCAAAGAGAAGTACAATCCTTACACCTAATCAAGTAGCTTGTCAAATATCTAAAATAGCGAGTCTAGTCTGAGGTCATAATGCGAATCAAAGAAAATTTTCCCTCACAAAGTTAGACGGGAGACTTACCTCACTCTGAAGAAACATAAATGGCTCTAACGTCTCTCTAGCACCTCAACCAATGCACATCGATCCGAAACTAGTCAAACAATCATGAAAAGCAATGAAAATATAATCCAACACTCATAATTAATTACTTTATAACAATTTCTGAACTCCACTCGAAAAGTCAACAAAGTCAACCATCGGACCCATGTGACCGAATTTCAAAAAATTTCGAAGATAACCGTAACCCATAATGCTACGAACTCGAATATATGATTTATTCTTAATCTCAAGTCCAATTTCACCGTCAAATTGCAAAAATATCAAATTGTAGGTTTCTTCCAAAATCCCATAATTTCTATAAATTTTCTATGTTAATATCCATATACAACTCATGTATATAGATTACAACAAGTGGAATAACTTACCTCATGATAAATGATGAAAATCTGCCATGGCCCGCTCTTCTTCGCGGTCGCGGAAAAAGTCTCGTGATCGCGAACGCCAACTCCTCACAGCTACCCAGCTACACTACACATTTGCAACATTCTAAAAGCTTTCGCGATGCCCAGCTGACCCTGCCTTCGCGTTCACATTCCTCACCTCGCGTTCGCGAAGGCCTTCTACCTGACAACCATCCCCCTTCCCAGCCTTCTTCGCTTTTACGATCAAGCCTACGCGTTTGCGAAGTAGGGCCAGGTCCTTCTCTGTGTTCGGGTGAGCCTCCTCGTGCTTGCGAAGAGACAAGTAGGGGCCCTTCATGAGTCTTCTTTACGATCGCAGGACCACCTTCGCGATCGTGAAGCACACCAGTACACCAGCAGCATCGCAGCACCTAAACTTGGTCCGAAACCACCCCGAATCACACCCGTGGCCCTGGGACCCTGTTCAAACACTACCCAAACCTGAATCAATGCACGAACATGCCCGGGGACTCCAATAACACCAAACAACATCTAAGCAACGAATAAATGATCAAGATCCTTCTTTTAGCTTTCAAACCTTCAAACTTTGACAAACACGTCCGAATCATACTTAGACATCTCGGAATGATGCCAAACTTTACGCACAACTCACAAATCACGAAACAAACCTATTCCACGGCTCGAAACCTCAAACGGACATCCATAACATCAAGGTCCACTTCAAATAAAACTTAGGAGATTCTTAAAGTTTCAATATGCCAACTTTCAATAATATGCGCTGAAATGCTCCCGGACCACCCGATACTCAACCAGAACGTACGCCCAAGTTGTAAATCATTGTTCGAACCTATTGGAACCTTCAAATCTCGATTCCGAGGTAGTTACTCAAAAGTTAAAGCTTGATCAACTCTTCCACCTTAAAGCTTCCGAACTGAGAATTTTCCTTCTGAATCAACTCTGAACTTCCCGAAATTGAATTCCGACCACACGTACAAGTCATAAAACATGAAGTGAAACTACTCAAGGCCTCAAACCATCGAATGACGCACTGGAGCTCAAAACGACCGGTCTGGTCGTTACATTATAAAAAAATCTTTAGGACCTCTTTTGAAGACCTTATACATTTTTGCTGTGTGCAACATTATTTATCTTTATCATCCTTCTGCTTGTGTCATTAACCATTAGTGTCACTAATGGACTAAAAATTTTCTAATTACAGCGTATAAACACTAAATATACCAAAGATGGCTCTAATACAATGTGAAAGGAAATGTACACCTGGTTGAGATACCTTTGCTTTAATTTCAATAAAAAATAAAAGTTTTTTTCCCCGTATTATTTACCTTTTTTACTGCGATCCTGTTGGATGAACGGGATGACATGTATTATATATACTCTGTGCTTTACTATTTTGAACCTTACAACAACAACAACAACAACAACCCAGTAAAATCCCACTAATGGGAGGTAGTGTGTATGCAGACCCAGAAAAATCCCACTAATACGCGTACGGAAACAACTTTATTATCACTACATGGTTCCCCTTCAACATTTCTTTCATAATAAAAAATAAAAAATTCTATTGTGCTTATATTCAGATTATTGTCTTAATAAATAAACTTTCTTGACGGAAACCTTTATATTCTAACGGAATGATTTTTTGTTTCCTAATTGACCTTATGAGGAGAGGACTTGGTCAATGAGGAAATGTTATACATTTGGTATCGTGCGGTGGCGAAGTTAGGAATTTACTCAAGGGTGTTCAAACTTGAAAGAAGTGAAAAAAAACTCCGAGAAAATGTATTCAATATATGTTATATACCTCTAAAATATAATATATTACCTATATATGCAACGTCATTTTCCAAAGAAGGGTGGTCAACTGATCACCCTTTATAATATGTAGCTTCGCCCATGGTGTCGTGTGCATGGGCAGAGCTAGATGGTTCGTTACAGGTTTACGTGAATTAATAATATTTTTGACTTCGTAAATATATTAAGTAACACATTAAATATTTATAAACTATTTGAGTAGAACTCAATTATTATTGTAGTATTAACTTAACATCATGGAAAGAACTCATGATCGTGCGGGACAATTATAGATATAACATACCTTGTATATTGAACTAGTTAATTTTATATATTAGTCTGAATATGCCTAAAGCTTTAAATTATGAGTTGCAAGTCGATTTAACAAGGTCATAGGTGTTAAGCAGAAGAAGGTAACAGCAAAAAAAATACATATGAGAGTGCATACTCAGTTTTGTGCAATGAGGAATGTTAAACTACAAGTTTCTTGTTTGAATAGCCAACTACTTGCGTAAAACACTTTCATTGGAATTTTTGACTAAACCATTAAATAATTTGCCAGGCCTTTGCTACAAATACCTGTATTCCCTTAGTAGTTTTCACACATAAATCACTTTAAAGAAAATAGAAATATCATATTACCTCCAATTTATAGGAATATGGCAAAGTCACCAGTGATCGACACAACCTTTCTTGCTCTCCTCTTGTGCTTCCTCCTCATTTCATCCAATGGTTGGTACTTCTTTCATTGTCATTTCATTTGTGAATATTGTATGCATCTATTTTAACTCCAAAAAGTTAGTGTTTTTACGGCAAAATAATGGTATATATACCCGACTACCAAGCTAGTTATAGTCGGTCTATCTATAAGCTATCATGAAAACGCCAGCCGTTACCATAGTAGCTGCATGAATCAAAGCAGATACTCAGACGACTAATATGACCACTAGCCTTCAAGCCCATTTCCTGAGACAGGACTTCGATCGCTCTTAATTCTTGGACCGACTGGAAAAGATGCAAAGCTAAGAGAGAGATGGTATTTGGACCCAAAACTACAATCTAATATAACAAAAAGTTGCAAAGATTCATTATAAATTTATTAATTTTACGCTAGTTGTTAACTTGCTATAATCCTTTCATAGTATATGCAGCTAGCACCTAGCTATTCCGTTGCACGCTCATATACGAACCCGCTAATATGAAATGGTTATCGTTATTGTTATAGCTTATGATAAGAAACATATATTTCAACATGTTTTAAAAGAAATTTATATATTCCAATTCAAATTAAAGATTTTGACCAAGAAAAACTTCTAATAAGTTGTTCCATGTAGAGATGCATGCTGCCGAGGGCAAACTTTGCCGAAGGAAGAGCAAGATATTAGGTGGCTCTTGTTTGATTAGCAGAAATTGTGACAAAGACTGCAAAGAGAAAGAGGGGGCGGAGAGGGGTATGTGCTTTAAAAACAACGTCTTTAGACACTATTGCTACTGCTTCCACAAGTGCAAATAAGTATCAAATGCTCTCAGAATTCTCGTTTCTTATGTATGATAAATAAAAAGTGATATCTTGTCTTGTCTGTGAAAGAATAAATATACTACCAATTCACTAGAATTGTAATGATTGTGAGAAAATAGTACTAAATTATGTTTGTATTATCGTATTGTACGTACATTTTTTGTAGGGTCCGTAAGGTAGTTTTTGATAGCAAATGAAATAATCAAAATAATTTTACGAATTTTTTTGTGGTTATTCTGACTATGTTGGCTATTATGATTAATGTACAATCAGAGGCGGATGAAGGATTTGAAGGTTGCGGGTGCCATAATCTCATTTAATGTATACCTATTAATGACTAATATTAAATTTGTTAGGAATGTTTATTTAATTTTTTTGAGTTTATTCGGGTCAACCTAATAGGCATTGTGTATTTGCAAACATAAAAGTTACATTATAATGAACGAACGTAACTGGCATTTTAAATAAGGAATAACACGTTTATTATAACAACACAAGTAAAATCAACAGTTACACTAGGAAATTACATCTTTTCTCTAGATTAAATATAAATTTACACAAGTAAGATAACATCTCCCGTACGAAAATTACATCAATCAGAATAAGATTTTTTTTTTAAAAGATATCTATAAATGATAAACTATACCCCATAAGTATAAAGTTAAATAAACTACTAGGTTCCAAAAAATCAAAATCATAAATCTAATATTTTTTAAGAAATGCTTACGAAATTTTCATCAAATTTAATTGTAAAGAGATTTGAATTATATTTAATAACCATATAGTAACACAAATTTTATGATATAATAGAAAAAAGATGAAAAACATTTGATCTCAATCCACAATTCCCATTAAGAGTATGACCCAAGTTTTTCGGATTGGAAAGAAGAAAACTAATAAATTTAAGATTAAGAGGAAGGTTTATTTTCTACAATTTTAAAGTTTTGGAGTCCTTTTTTTGAGCATTCTTGCTATGTAAAATAATATAATGGAGAAAAGAAAAATATAAAAACAATGAAATGACAATTAGAAAATATGTAGGCAGCCAAATAGGGAAATGACCGGGACAAAAGGAAATAAAAAACATAAAGAAACGGGAAAGTTGGACAAGGTTCAAGATGACTACAAACTTGAATTTTACACATGAAAAAAGCTTTCAAAAATATCTACTAATCATGGCACCTTTGTCTAGGTTATGATTGCGGGTGTCAGGATCAAATATTTAACATAGTTAAAGAAAATTTTAATATAATTATATAAAACATTTATCATCTTAGCGGGTGTCATGCCACCCCTTCCTAAAAGGGGTGGATCCGCCGCTGTGTACCATGTCGAAGAAATTTCATTTAGCATTGAGGAAAAAAGACTAGACTACGTACTGTAATTGTTAGTGCCAGAATCTACCATCAAGGTTTCATCGACTCGTGAAGCAAAATATTGCAGCATATATGGCGCAATACATTAGAAAGCAACTTCAACTCCATCTAATCAAGACTTCATAAATCCATCTAAAAATTCTACTCAAATACAGACTTACTCACAAAATACATCCACTAACTCTAAGGATGCAACGTCCTTCCTTTCCAAACACCACTCACTATATGTCCATGCAGGAGAACATCCAAACCAACAATCAACTCTTCCACCTTCCCAGAATGACCATGCAGGGGCCACAGTTGCCACACATCTCAACCCCGATGGTCTACACTTCTCAGATCATCTCCACGGACTAGCCACTCGAGTCTTGGTTGGAGATGGGCTTACAGGGCTATGCCCTGACATTCACTATGGAGCTGAACGGTCAAGAGATTGTTCTACTCATACAAAATCATCCCATCTAGCGGAGATTGTAACGGAAGGTATGCGTCTGGGGATGGATGCTTACACGCAGAACCAATGGTTCACAACTCAGACACCCCTACTCTTAGAGAACCAAGCATCCTCTTCGATTCCTCACTGGGCTTATCCCATGAACCCTTCAAATCTACATGGGAACCCAGTGATCAACCTGATGCCTTTCTACCCTCCACACCATATGGGCCAGGTATTTGCTCCATGGTTCCAGTCACTCCACTCCTTCAACCCACTCTCCCCATATGCAAGTCCTCTCAGTCCGATGGACAACTTCAGTGCAATAGAGTCTCCCCCACACACACCCCCACCCTCACCACACGTACTAGACAGTCCAACAAGGCAAGAATTAGCAGAAGTACTAGCGGAGATGAGGGAAACAAGGACAGAATTTTGGTGGTTAAAGGGGATTCTACTTTACGACCTAAAAGAACAGTACGAAAAAAAGTTTGTCCTCAAGTGTCCACCCGATCTAGAAGCATGCAGCATCAACTTTCGCCAAACATTAAATCCAATAATAGGGAAATATGCCATGGTCATTATCCCCACTCATCACCCGACCTCTCAGGCAGTGAGTCTGGAGCAGATGACATCACAAGTCACTCCAAGGACTCCAGTTCTAATAGAGCAGATCTCCAATCCTAACACTTATATGAATTTTCTACTCTGGAACTGCAGGGGATCACACAATCTTGAGTTTAGGAGACACTTTAGATCTTTGTTAGATAATCACAGGCCTGTGCTAGTAATATTACTTGAGACACACATGCATGATCACTCTAGGCTTCGTGATGATTTTAATTTCACCCACATGTCACAAGTTGCTGCTAACGGGCTTATAGGGGGATTAGTGGTACTTTGGAAAGAAGAGGGTGTAAAGGTGACGGAGATGAGGCTTTCAGAGCAAGAAATACATTGTATGGTCCAGGTATGTGCTAATAAACCTCCTTGGTTGTTGTCAGCTATATATGCGAGTAATCATGCTCATTTACGAAATTTACTTTGGGACAGTTTAAATAATATGCAAAACACTTTTGATATGCCTTGGTTAGTAGGGGGTGATTTTAATGAAGTCATGAACTCTAGGGAAAAATTTGGTGGTTTGCCTATTAGAAATAGTAGAGTAGATAAGTTTGTTGCATGTTTAAATTACTGTAAGCTATTAGATTTAGGCTTTCATGGAAGTTGTTTCACTTGGAATAATAAGCGTAGATTTGGTAATGCCATTCTAGAGAGACTTGATCGTTTTCTAGCCAACTATGAATGGCTTAATTTGTATCCAGAAGCTGTGGTAAAACATCTCCCTCGAACTTACTCGGATCACTGCCCACTTCTAATAACCCTTCAGCCAACACCTAGGTTAGCACAAAAATTTTTTCGATTTGAAACAATATGGGCAACTCACCCACAGTTTCAAACTTTAGTTCGTAACGTTTGGTCAGGGGATCATACTCTACCTCAGACAACTAAAATATTTCAGGCTGCTGTCACTCTTTGGAACAAGGAGCAATTTTGGAAATATTTTTCAACAAAAAAGAACATTACTAGCTAGATTAGCAGGAATTCAATCCTTAGTGCATTATCTCACTAGTTGGTTCTTGCAAAATTTAGAAATGGATCTTTCCATGCAATATAGTAAAATATTACTCTTAGTGGAAGAATTTTGGAAGTTAAAATCCCGTATTAATTGGCTAAATGAGGGCGATGCGAATACTAAATTTTTCCATATGACTACCATTCACAGACGTAGAAGAAATAGAATTTTTAGTCTTCGAGATTTGGCAACTGGATATTCCAACAGGATGAATTAGAGCAGCATATCACTGCTTTTTATCATTCACTATTCACAACTGACCAATTAAGTTCCACTAATAAGTACCATGATTCGTCTCCTATTTGTCTTTCTTTACAGGAACAACATCAGTTGGAGGAGCCTTTTACCATACACGAAATTAAAAGTGCTTTATTTAGCTTTCAACCATATAAGTCACCTGGTCCGGATGGATTACATCCTTTTTTTTACCAAAAATATTGGCCAGACGTGGGCAGTAAGGTTAATTTATTTTGCCAAGAAATCTTCAGTACTAAGGTCATGCCACAAGAGTTAAATCAAACCTTTATTTGCCTTATTCCTAAAGTAAAGCACCATGTTACTATACAACAATATTGTCCCATAAGTTTATGTAATACTTTGTATAAATTGATTACCAAGTTAATTGCTAATAGGCTGAAACCTATTATTACTAAGATAATAGGACCTACTCAAACTAGTTTTCAACAAGGTAAACGAGCTTCAGACAATGCTATAATAGTGCAGAAAATTTTAAACTATTTTAGGGTTGCTAAAGGTAAAGCAGTTACATGTTATTGAAATTAGACTTAGAAAAGGCTTTTGATAGGATAGAATGGTCTTTTCTTAGGAGGACATTTATATTTTTCAATATTACTGCTCCATTGATTACCTTAATTATATCATGCGTTACAACCTCTTTAATTTCTATTTTGATTAATGGTTCTAGAACACCTTATTTTCATCCGACAAGAGGTATTCGTCAGGGAGATCCCCTGTCACCATACTTATTCATAATGTGTATGCAAATGCTCTCACGTAGCATTTCCTTATCAGTAGTTTGTCTGCAGTGGCAACCCATTAGCCTATCTAAAAATGGGCCTCAACTTTCACACCTTCTATTTGCAGATGACATTGTTTTGTTATCAAAAATTACTACTAAGAGTTGTCATGCAATAGTTGATGTACTAAAGCACTTTACCTCTTGCTCTGGTCAAAAAATTAATTTCGAAAAATCAAAAGTTTTTTTCTCCAAGAATAGCTCTCAAAATGATAGAAATTATATTACACAGTCTTTTTCCATTAAGGAAGGCACCTCGTTTGGTAAATATTTAGGGTTTCCTATGTTCACTACTCGACCTAAGAATGAGGACTTTCAATTCCTTCTAGATAACTTTAAGAATAGATTAGCGGGATGGAAAACAAATTTTTCAACTATGACAGGTCGATCTACTCTTATTAAATCTACCCTAAATAACCTTCCCAATCATATTATGCAGTATATACTGATTCCTAAACAAATTATCAAAAAAATAGAACAGTACCAACGAAATTTTCTTTAGGGCACCACCTCAGTCAAAAAGAAAATGCATCTTCTTAATTGGAACTTGGTAACGACCTCGAAAGCTATGGGTGGCCTGGGTATTCAAAAATTGGGGAAAAAAATAATGCTTTATTAGCGGGACTTGCTTGGAGAATTTTTCAATCCACTCAGGCAATGTGGTCAAGAGTTCTTATTAATAAATACATCCATAAAAGAACTGTTTTAAATAATTCAAAAATATGGGATAACATCCTTAGAGGGTGGAACTTTTGCCAAAGGGGTATCCAATGGAGAATAGGTGATGGCAAGCATATTAATGTATGGCATGATCCCTGGCTAAGGCCGGGCGCAACGATGCGTTCCATGATACAAGGCCCTTTAACTTTAGACCAAACTAAGTTAACAATCTCTCAAATTCTTAAACCCATGAGATGGATTAAGGATAAGATTACTTTTGACCTAGGGCATAATATAAATCCCTTAATCGATGCTATTTATGTGTCTCTTTTTAACACTAACCTGATCTAATTTACTGGGATCTAACTCAAACTAGCAAATTTACAATTAGGTTTATATATGACAATTTGGAAGAAATTATTCCTTCACCTTTGAGTCAGTCCCATAACTTCACTTGCATTTGGAAACTCCCTATCCATCCAAAACTTAAAAGCTTTATTTGGCTTCTTTGCCATAATAGGTTGCCAACCAGGCTCTACTTAAAACATACTAATATTATTGAAGATGCAACTTGCCTTTTCTGTCAACACAAGATGAATCCACCAAACACATTTTTCTGGAATGTGTGAATGCTGGGAAATATTGGCAACACTTAGGACTCACTTATTTAATTAGTTCTATTGCTAATCTGTCACATACACATACTTGGGTACGAGAACTCATTTTTATTAAACACACCAACCTTTCTCTTCACATTAACCCTCAAACATACTTACCATATAGTTTATGGAATATTTGGCTTACACGAAATGACAACCTGTTTCACAACACTAAAAGCAATATTCCCTACACCCATATTACCAAACAAGCTGCGGAATTCACTTACTTAGCTTCTTTCCATCATAGGAATAACCAGAAAACTCAATTAGAAAAGAAAGTTAAATGGAATCCTCCAAATAATCATTGTTATAAGCTCAATACTGATGGTGCTTTTTCAGCTAACACGACAGGCATAGGAGGACTAATTAGGAACTTCAACGCGGAATGGATTCTAGGTTTTTCTGGTTCGGCGCCACATGAGTCATCCATTTTGGCTGAACTATATGCTTTAACACAAGGCTCGAAACTTGCATATGATCATAATATTATACCTCTGGAGGCGGAGAAGGATGCAAAGGGACTTTTACTATTATTCGAATCTTAAAATTTTGCTTTCTCTAGCTTAATTGCTGATTGCAAGTACTATCGGGACCAGCTAGGTAAACCTGTGATCAAACATGCGTACAGAGAGCAAAATATGGTGGCAGATCGACTAGCTAAAGCGGGCCACAATTTTGGAAAGGAATACTTGCCAAGAATTTTTGAAAATGTTCCTACTTTTGTTGAGCTGACTTTTGCAAAGGATAAGGCTGGGTTGCAAGGAACTCACTCAGACAAAGACACTACTCGGCAAAATCAATGTGGCAACATTACTAGTAGTTCCTCGTGTGTAATTAGTTGTCATGATGATAATTCCAATAGGATAACCATAACAACAGTAAATACTAGTACTACTTTAGGACTTTGTAATACAACAATAGTTTGTGACAAGGTGCCAGTTAGGCACCACTCATCTGTACGCAGTTGCTAAATGCTAATATATATATTATCTTTTCTGACCAAAAAAAAAACTTCAACTCCTTGAGCAACGCGGAAATTCCAAGGCTTATTAATGCCGCGGTACAACCTTATCACCAGAGCCATATTTTTTCTAAAAAAACTTTCTCTGTTTCTATTCCAATTTCTTAATTGATCACGATATCCCAAATTTTTTTTTGAGCAAATAGGAAATACTTATATTAAAGGTTACGTAACACTGGGTACATCATAGTCATAGCTTGTGTCATTGAGGACACTTTGATTACCTAAGCTTGCTAACATATTGCAAGCATCTAGAATTAGGTACTTCACAAAAACACATTGTTCTTCTAGATCATTCCTTACAAAAAATTCAACATAATTTGGAGGTATGAAAAAAACCTTTTTTCCTTTTGCTTGAACAATTGCCTCTTTAGCCAGTTGATGTGCGATATTATTCCCTTGCCTGAATAGGTGCCGGAGGAGCATCACCTTTTCCTTGTGCATTAACAACCTGCAGTCATTAATAAGATTGTTAAATAGTGTGTTACCGCTGTGTATTGCCTCCATGAAATCTGTTTCTATTTCCGACGGGAATAAGCCCCATTCATGAGCAATTTGAAGTCCTTCCAGTAGCGCTCTTATTTCTGCTTCCAGAGAACCCCGTGCATGTATTGATTTTGTAAAAGCAACCACCCAATGACCTCGTGTATTGCGGAAAACTCCTCCCAGACCACTCCTATGATAGTTGTCCTTAAAACTGGCATCAATATTTAATTTGAACCAGCACTTAGGTGGTTTTTTCCACTTAACATGTAATGGAATCTTTTTATTTTTGTGGGACAAAACGTTTTTCAGTAAGAAGCTTGAATTTTGTGGCTTTTTGAACAATGTTGTTTATGTTAATAGGGTTTCTAGTGTTATTTTGATTATTTGAATTTCTGTTTATCCAAACATCCCATATGACAAAAGGAAAGAACGAGTTCCATGTAATAAACTGGTTTTTCAAAGAGTAATTAAAATTTTTTAGTTGAAGAAGCCAGTGATCACCTACTGGATCATAACAATTTGACCAACCCAGATTGTTCCAAAAAAGTTTTGTTGTTTTGCAGTCAAAGAAAATGTGAGTGGTTGTTCTTCTACTCTTGAATCACAAATAGGTCACATGGGGTCAATATTAATCCCTACACGGGCTAGGTATTTTCTGGATGGGAGCTTATTTTGTAGGCATTGCCATAAGAAAAATTCTATCTTATTTGGACATGACAAAGGCCAAACCTAGCTATACTCCATTTGGTTATTCAAAGGGGGTTCAATTAGGTTATAGCAACTTTTGGTAGTGAAAAATCATTTACTCGATAGAGACCATATAAGAACATCCTTAGTTGGCCCCTTGGATCGAACTCTTACCTTAAGGATATTTCTTTTTATTTTACTAGGGATATCAATCGATAGTTTAGTAAAATCCCGTTGATGATCAGTGTATATATCTCTAATTGTGAGTAAGTGGTCACTAACAATTAGAGGACCCTCAATTGAGTTCCTCAGATTTTTTGTATTGGGGATCCAATTTGTGTCCCATATATTCATGTTTGAATTGTAATGAGGAGACCAAGTGATCCCTTTTGCACATTTTCCACCCTTTTAGAATGGCCTTCCAAATAAAGGAGTGGTTTATTTTTGAGATATTTCCCCCGTATTTGGTAATTATAAGTCTTGTCCATGGAGTCGTAGCATGTGTGAGAAGTCTCTATACTAGACTAGACAAATTGCAGATATTTTTAGCAGTTACATAAGGATTCCTAAGCCTCCAGTGGATTTTTATTGACAGACACTGGACCATTTTACAAGATGGATTCTTTTCTTCAGTTGTACACCATATAAAATCTCTTTGGATTTTGTCAATGTTCTTAAGGGTCTTTTTTAATAGTTGAGTGTATTACATGTAATGGTTTGGTGTGGAGTTTAGGCACGATTGGGCTAGAATAGTTCTCCCTGCTATATTGATAAATCTCATCTTCCAGGAAGCAAGTCTAGTTCTCATTTTGTCAATTATAAATTGATAATCTGCTGGTTTTGGATTTTTTATTAATATTGAAAAATCTAGATAGGTACCACATGGTTCACTTTTTTTTATACCTAACATATTGCTAATATTTTTGACAATGTTGGGGGAGCAGTTTTGTGAGAAGAGGGTTATTGATTTAGTGTTATTTATGCTTTGGCCTAACAGGGAACAAAAGTAATCAAGGCCTATTTTAATGGATCGACATGATTTGTTATTGCCTTTGGCCATTAGTGTCAAGTCATCAGCAAAAACTAAATGAGAGTAACTAGGGCTTTTTCTTCCTATAGCAATAGGATCCCAATTCCATGTATCGACTCGGTGGCTAATATATCTAGACAATATTTCTAGACATAAGATAAAGATATAGGGTGATATAGGATCGGATTATCTAATCCCCCTACTTGGCTGAAAATATTTTGTAATGGAGCTATTAACAAGAATTGCAATAGAGTTTGATGAGATACAGCTAAGCAAGAGTTTTGAGAATTTAGGTGGAAAATTAAAGTATCTAAGGGTGCCTAGACAAAGGACCAATATACACGGTCGAAGCCTTTTCTAATTCAATTTTTAAGACCATGTGGCCTTGTTTGCCTCTTATTCTTCTTAGATTAGAAATTAATTCGATAATAATGATAGCATTATCCGAGGCTCTTCTATTTTTAATGAAACTAGCTTGGAAGGGACTAATGATTTGTTCTAAGAAAGCATTGAGACGATTTGCAAGAATTTTAGTGATTATTTTGTAAATGGTGTTACAAAGCCCGATTGGCCTAAAGTTCTTAATATTATTAGCATTAAGCATTTTTGGGATGAGGCAGAGATATGTTTTATTTAATTCATCAGAAATTTCTTGCCTTTTAATAATATCGTGACAAAGATTCACAACAGATTGACCTATGATGTCCTAGTGTCTTTGATTGAAAAAAGGGTGAAGTCCATCCGGCCGTGGAGATCTAAAGGGTTTGAAGGAAAAGATAGGCTTCTTAATTTCATTGTCTAATAGTGGGTTTTCTAGTGAGTTGAGATCAATTTTGGAATGACTAGATTGATTTACTTTTAAATCCCTTCAATTAGTAGATGAGTGGGAAGTGGTAAGCATTTTTTTTAAGAAATTCAAAACGTGGGACATGATCGACTGATGGTCATTTATCCAATTTCCAGCCTCATCTTTAAAGTAGGTAACTTTATTTTTTCTTCTTCTTCTTCTTCTTCTTCTTCTTCTTCTTGTTCTTCTTCTTCCTCTATTTGAGGCAGAAATATAAAAATATTTCGTAGTTTCATCCCCTTCATTTAGCCATATTATTCTAGATCTCAATTTCCAGTAATCCTCCTCTATCTTAAGGATGTCATTGTATTCTTTTAAGGTCACATTCTAGTGTTTGAAGGAAGATACTATGAGCAAAGTTTCTTGAATTTTGTATGCCCTGGAGTCTTGCTAAAATTATTCTTTTCTTACCCATTAAATTACCAAAGGTCTTATCTTTCCAAGGTTAACGCATTCTATAAAATGTTTACTAGCACAACAGAGCAACAAGCCAATTATTTCTAACAAGAGATGTAAATTCCGGATGTCTACACCAATAAGTTTCTAAACAGAAGGGTTGAGAATGGCCTTGTTTATTTCTAGGAATTAGTTCTACTAAGATGGGATTATGGTCGGAATATGTTTTTGGTAGGTGAATTATAGAGCAATTAGGAAACAATTCACACCATGCTTCATTACCTAAGACTTTGTCTAGTATTTCCATAATGAGCCCTTTATTTTTATGTCTATGGTTTGACCATGTATATTTACACCCTTTGAAGCCCATATCTCTAAGGTAATACTTGCTAATTTTTTATAGTAAAAAATCTACCCTATTGTTATTTATAGGTCTCCCCCCAAATTTTTGGTTGGAGATTAAGATTTCATTAAAGTCGCCTCCTAACATCCAAGGACCTTTGTAATTGTTATAAATGTTTTCAGATTTTCCCACATAATATTCCTATCTTGGTAGTTAGTACTAGCATAAATAGAAGAAAATAATCAAGTTTTACGTATAGGAAGTACCTCAATTGTTGCATGAATCTCTTGGTTCCTATGGGTGAAGTTATGGAAAGTGAGCACCTCATTATTCCACATAATGACCATACCACCTGATTGACCCTATGCTGGAACCACTATCAGCTTCGAGAAACAAAAATCATCAAGCATTTGCTCATGGTTTACCATCCTAGTTTCTAGTAAAGTCACCATGCATGGCCTGTGAATGTCTATCATTTCTCTAACATTTCTTTTGAAGTTATCATTATTTCCCCCCTTACATTCCAAATTATGAAGTTAGTTGGGCGATTTATTGATTGATTTAGGTTCATGGTTAGTGGTTCCCCATTCTCCCTCACCCCTCCTATAAAGACATGGTTCCTTCTTAGAAATGATACTAGAATCATGGCCCTGGTGCCCACTGTTGGAACCTGGGGTGGCCTGATATCCATGGAGCACTTGTAAAGTGCTAGGGGGAAGTTGAGCACATGCTTCTTCTCTTGCATCTCTGTGGAGAGATACACTTTTACCCCATCTAGGTTTGAGAAGTCAAGGACTTGCTCTGAGCCTATGTTGATGTGTTCTTCTATCTCCTCCTCCATTTCTCCTCTGCCTGACCTGGTTCTTGCATTGTATGGGGTTGTGGTGGTGGTGCCTGTGGGTTCACTTGGTTTATTGGTTGTTCCTGTGCCTGTTGGGTGGTCTTCCAAGGCATGAAGATGGGGTTCATGTGGGTTAGCATTTCTGATGGGAAGAATTAGGGGTGTGCATTCGATTTATCGATTCGATTTTGACCCTTATCGATAATTACTTATCGATTATCGATTTGTACATATGCTTATCATTATCGTTTCAATAAGGTTTCGATTTTTTCGATTTCGATTTATCGATTTTTGGGGCTTATCGATTCGGTTATCGAATACACCAATAAGAAAATTTGCGGGATTCCACGGAAAGTATATCGCTATAAACACGCCTAACTAATATGGACCAAAAGAAGCTAAAATAAGACGAACACCGTTTATAACATAAAAATTGTGTCAACAAGCACATGCAACGAAACTAAAGTAAGGGATCAAATGTATGCCACCAACACTCCAACGGTATAAAAAAAATACATCATCACGGCTAATTCTATTTTTCATTAATTTGAACTTCATTCCCTTGAGTTTTAAATATGATCATTCCTTAAATGTGGTAGATGAAATAATAGGGTCAGGGACTTAGGGTAAAGGAAAGGGTATTATAGAAAAAGTGTAAAAACAAAAAAAAATTTAAAAAAAATTAAATTTTTTTTTTAGTATTTCTTATCGGTTTATCGATAAATCGATAACCGAAGAGGACAAAATCGAAATCGATAAGGAAAATTTCAAAATTGAAATCGAAATCGATAAATCGATAAACCGATAACAAATAATCGATTCGATTCATCGATAAACCGATTCGAATGCACACCCCTAGGAAGAATGGAATGTCTAAGAGGATATTCTGTGGTTAAATTGGGTTGAAATATGGTGGCATGTTCCACCGATTCCTCATTGCATGCACTAGGTTTGGATTCAGCAATGGTGCTAGTGGGTGTAGGATGTTGTTGAGCCAAACTTGGTTCAAGTAATTGCTCATTGCAATCCTCATCCCCTCGGTTATTAGTTGTGCTAGGTATTGAGTATTTTTGAGGATTACTATCGACTCATGACCATTGACTTGGATACTGAATGAGGCTGCATGTCCCATTAGACCCATTTCCATCCATGACAGAGGTTGATAGTCTTGAGCCTGAGTGGGTTAGACAAAGGTGATTTGAGGATTTTCTGGGTGTGGAGGGCATGGAGGTATGTTTTCCATCGATTGAACTTTGTGTTTCCTTGGAATTTGGATGAGTCTGTGTCTCCTTCCTAGGGTAGATGGGATTCTTGGCATTTTGAGAAGACTGTTGGTTATTTAAGGAGTGAATAGCAGGCGTGGGATTAGGGTTATCAGTGGGGAGGTTGTGATTGGTGGCTTGGGTAGTATTGGAATTTTATTTTGCATGGCCTCTGAGTGGTCAATACTTAAATTTGTAGGGAGATAGTTCATGGGAGTAGTATCTTTACCGTGCTCAAGTGAAGAAGACATTTGTTCATCCTTGAGTTCAATAATGGCCATTTGGCCAACATGCTTTGGGGTGGTAGTATTTTCATATCATTGGGATAGACCTTTACTTGTAGAATCGGTTATCAGTGATTAGAACTAGGCTTTTGTGTTAATTGGTTAGTATGTCGTGTAGAATTAGTATTATTGGATGGGGTAATACCATCATTAGAGTTGTCTAATTGCATGTCACAATTATCATTAGTAGTAGTAGTAGACAGGTAGGAGTCTACTAATACCATGTCATTGGCTTGATTATCCAAGTGTCTCTTTACATGCATATTTTTGGGTAATTCTTATTTTCTTTATTGGTGGTTTTATTCAAAACCATTTGCTCATGATCTAAGACTGAGAAGTTGTTTTGGAGTGGTATGGTGGTTTTATCCAAGCTTAATCTAGGCGGGATTTTCCTACCATTGTTAACGGAATTTTGAGTAGTTATTTGAGCATCGATGTACTTGCCCGTATTGGCATTGAATAATTTTACCGAGATACCTGGGCCATCAAGCTTCTGCCTTGGAGTGGTGTTGTTTGTTGGACTATTTTTTGGAATCTGCTTTTTGCCTTTGTTGAAAGAAACAGTTTTTCATTCACCTTCTTGGTTTCCCACTTTTGAATTTGATTAATCATTGCTTGGGCATTGGTTTTCTTTGGTATCCTTTTTGATTTAAATACATTAAGTAACTGTATGACCCAGTCGTCCGCAGTTTTTGTACAGAATATTATTCCCTTCATAGTGTATATATTGTTTGTGGTTTCCAATATAGATGAAGGGTTATACTGGATGCTTAAATGGAATCTCCAAACAAAGTCTAGCATAGCGACCCCACATTGTTGTTGATGTGCATGCATCAATTTTCAGTAACCGACCAATGGAATTACCAATTCTTTCCAAAATTCTCCCGTCATAAACTTCTGTTGGTAGTTGTGGTAGCCTAATCCATATTGTTGAGGTTGTTAATTTTTTTTTTGTGGCCACAAAATTTGGTTTCCATTGGCAACAGAAAGGTAGTGGCCGTTGGTGAACCATGGACCTTGATGAAGAGCTTTCTCCATGTTTTCTTTTCTTTTGAATTTGATTATGAAGTAATCTTCCCCTAGATCAATCAATGAAAATTCTTCCGTTGGGTGCCAAAGTTCTTGAATTTTTTCTTTAAGTATTGATGTAGTATTCGTTTACCAAATAGTTTAACAATGATTGAGCACTTCCATGGCTCATAAATTCGTGGTTTATCCTCCTTTGATAGTGTGATCTGCTTAATGCCTCGTGTGGAAGAGCTCATTAATTTGTCCAGTGATTCCTCTTCCTCCGAAACAATCTCTGACAACTCAATATTTGATTGGCTTACGTTTGGAGAAAAATTCTTAGGGTCTGAGGATATTAGCACATCCCTGAATGACGCTTTGCTTTCTAGACCACACTGTTTTGGTATTGGTTGATCAATGTCAGGTGGTTTAGGTGGTATTGTATGTGGAGATTCATAGGGTCGAGGGTTCATTCTAGAGAGTATGTAGAATCAGGTAGTTGAGAGTGGAAGATTTATTTCACGAAATCTCAAAGTTAACACTTCATTATTTAGTTTCTGTTCAGAACTATGACAAAAAAGAATTTAGTTAACATCGAAGCAAATAAACTGCTTATATTACCCCGAGTTTATTCATCTACATGATTTAATCATAAACCATAGTTAATTTTAGTAGAACTAAGTCCATAAAAAGAAAAACAGTAAACAAGAAATGTTAGTTTACAGAAAAAGAAAAAAAAAAACTTCCGAGCACACAAATTTCTTAAATGTCCTTAAGGAATTTAAATCCCTCACTGTTTGTCACGACCCAAACACCCACCGGAGCTGTGACAGCGCCTAACACTACTTGCTATGCAACCCGACAATTTCACAGTAGCAATAAAACTCAAATAGCAGAACTTGATATTTTCAACAATATCATAAAATATCTAAAGATGACAACAATAACATAACTACCACTATCCCAAAGATCTAGTGTCAACAAACACTACAGAATCTCAAAATAAAGAGTAAATACCCAATACAAGATTCTGAATGATAGAACAATGATAACAAAATAAACTAGAATAGCACTTCTACATCTACGAATGACATAACAGCTACCTCGCAGTCTCCACAAGTTAAAACTGGTGCAAACCTCTACCAATCAGTAACAAACCTAACCTCGGGTTAAAAACAGTGACGAGCTCGGAAAAAAGTCAGGGTCAAATACCATTATTCACTAATAACTCGTAATATAATGAAGACATTAAAAGTAAATATCTCAAAAGATATCATCTTTAGCTCGTTTAAATTTACGGAAAAATTGGACATGCTTTCCAAGTATAACAGTCGAAGCCCAATCATTCTCCGAAATCATTAAAATATAAGTTTAATAAGGAAATTGTGATTTTCTGAACTTTCAACAATAGATAAGTCAATTCATTTACCAGCTAGCATGAGGAATAAACATCTGTATGCCTATATGTCAAATATACATGCCAAGTCAATAATACCGTAGTGAAATCATCAAATACTCTCATCCTCAGCACACTCACAGTGCCCGGTGCAATTACCTCTCACCATCACACACACAACCACACTCAGCACTGTAGGGGGTGTCTGGTACAAATGCCCCTCATCAAAGCACATATATGTCACTGTGTCGCGCACATTATAATATCAGACTCTGGAGGGATGGATCCTTATCCAAGCGTTAATCATCAATCAATATAACCGTTGTGGCATGCATCCCGATACAAATATCAATCCGCTGCGACGTGCCATCCGATCTAATATAATTTACAATACGACTCTATGGCCCATACCAGTCCTCAACCGCTCAAGTCTCAATGGCTCAGATTTCATAAACTCAGCTTAAACAATATCACATGTATGAGGCAACAATATCATGTGATACGACAAACAATTAATAAGCAGAGACTGAGATATAAGATGCATGTGAAGAATTATGACTAAGACTATGAACATAATCAAGGCAAATAACTCAAAACAACAAGAATAGCTCTATCATGTCTCAAACAACTATGCACATAGCCTACACATAATTTTTAAAATGAATCATAGCTCAAATTATCATTCAGGTAGAGTAAGCACGAATATAACAAGGCATGAAAGAAAACTAGTCTCATAGTAGCCTAAAGTATATAGAATAATGAATACCCGGTGTATTAAGACACGCCTATCACCTAGCATGTTCATCACCCCCCAACACATCTCATATATCATAGCTCGTAGTGATAATTACCCTCAAATCAAGTTTGGATATGTTACTTACCTCAAGCGCATGAATCAATACTCCAATAAGCCCTTCCCACGCGAATAGACCTTCGAGCGGCTCAAATCTAGTCAAAGCAACTCAATACTGTCAATAAAAGACACAGGAAACAAGATCAAAAAATAAAGCTATGATCTGGAGTCAATTATGCAAAGTCAACCCAAAATTTAGCCCCGGGCCTGCACCCCGAAACCTATCAAAACCCACAAATACCGAACATCCATCCCGATACGAGTTTAAATATATGTGTTACGTCAAAATCCAACCTCAAACCGACCCTCGAATCATCGATTTATACTCTCCAAAATTATTGTAAAAAATCTCCAAATTTCAATTTTAATTCACATAAACTAGGTATAAAAATCCATGGGTAAACAATATCTAACATCAAGATTAAGTAAACTTCACTTACCTCTTCAATTGTAGTGAAAAGTCTCCCAAACATCGCCTCTAGCTAAGATCCACAACTCCAAATAATTAAAAAAGATCAAACCCTGCGACATATAAAGTCTTCACAGGAATTCCGGATTTGTGGTCCAAATCATCGCACCTACGGTACCGCATCTACAAAAATTCCTTCGCAGATGCAGAAGCCACTAATCTGCTGACCATATGCTGTTGCGGACCCTCCTTTCGCACCTGTGAGTCCGCTTTTGCGGAATCCCATCGCACATGAGCATGCATATCTATGCTCAAGTGTCGCATCTGCGGACTTTCTCTACCAGGCCCATAACGTGCATCTGTGGCCAAATTTCCACAGGTCTGAAAGTATCAAACTCAGCAAAACTTCAGCATTTCCAACACAATAAAAATTATCTGAAATCAAGCCGAAACACGACCAGGACGCCATCCAACCACACAAATCAATGCTGAAACATAACACAGACCTACTTGAGGCCTCAAATCATACCAAATAATATCAAAACTACGAATTCCACCTCAATTCAAGCATAATGAATTAAGGAACTTTCAACTTCCAAAACTCATGCCAAACCATATCAAATCAACTCGGAAAGATCTCAAATTTTGCATACAAGTCCCACTGGAACAACCGACCTATATCAACTCCCTGAATTACAATCCGATATCGACAAAGTCAACCCTCTGTCAAACCTATCAACCTTCCAAACTTTCAACTTTCAACATTCGCCAAATATCACCAAATAAACCTATAAACCTCCAAATCCTCATTGGGAGATACACCTAAATCCAAAATCGCTATACAAACATATTTTTATAATCAAAATACCATTTCGGGGTCGTCTACACAAAAGCCAGTCTTCGGTTAGCTCTTACAACTTAAATACTCAACCTTGAGACTAAGTGTCCAATTCGTTCCAAAACTTCCCCCAAGCTAAACCAACCAACCCTGCAAGTCACATAATCACAAATGCGCATTTATAAGGCATAAATAGGGGAAATGGGGCTAAAATAAACAAAACGAGCAACTAGATCGTTATATTCTCCCCCATTTAAACAAACGTTCATCCTCGGATGGGTCTAGAGTCATACTTGGGGACTAAAAAGGCGAGGATACATTCTCCACATCTCCTGCTCGGTCTCCCAAGTAGCCCCCTCAATCGGCTGACCTTTGCAATGAACCTTCACCGATGTTATATTCTTCGGCTTCAATTTTCGAGCATGCTGGTCAAAATTGACTGCCGGCTCGACATCATCAATCAAATACTCGTCCAACTGAACCATGCTGTAGTCTAATACATGTGATAGATCCCCATAATACTTCTGGATCATGGAAACATGAAACACTAGGTGAACTCCCGATAAACTAGATGACAAGGCAAGTCTATAGGCCACCTCTCCAACTCTCTCTAGTACCTGGAAAGGACCAATATACCGAGGGCTCAGCTTGCCCTTCTTCCCGAACCTCATCACAACCTTCACGGGCAAAACTTTGAGTAGAAACTTCTCACCTACCATGTATGACACATCACGAGCCTTGCTGTCTGCATAACGCTTCTGCCAGGACTGCGCTGTACGAAGCCGCTCCTGAATCAACTTCACCTTCTCCAAAGCATCACAGGCCAAATCATGCCATACAATCTAGCCTCCCCCAGGCTCAAACCAATCATCAAAAGAGCGACATCGCCTCCCAAATAAGGCCTCATAAGAATCCATCTGGATACTCGACTGATAAGTGTTGCTGTAGGAGAACTCTGCTAACGGTAGAAACTAATCCCATGATCCCCTGAAATCAATGACACATGCTCACAACATTTCCTCTAGTATCTGAATAGTATGCTCAGACTGCCCACCTGTCTGTGAATGAAATGCAGTACTCAGCTCGACCAGTGTTCCCAACTCACGCTACACTACCCTCCAAAAATGCAATATAATCTGTGTGCCTCGAACCGAGATAATTGACACGAGCACACCATGAAGGGGAACAATCTCACGAAGATAAATTTGAGGTAGCTGCTCTGAAGAATAGGTAGTCATGACTGGAACAAAGTGTGAGACTTGGTCAGTCTCTATAATAACCCACACAACATCAAATATATTCAAAGTCCGTGGAAGCCCAACTACAAAATCCATAGTGGTACGCTCCCACTTCTACTCCAGAATATCTAGCATCTAAAGAAAACCACCCGATCTCTGTTTCTCGTACTTCACCTGTTGACAGTTCAAACACCAAGCACCATACTCAACAATATCCTTCTTCATCATCCTCCACCAATAGTGTTGCGTCAAGTCTTGTCACATCTTTGTGGCACATTGATTAATGAAATACCACGAACTATGGTCCTTCTCAAGTATCAACTCTCGCAACCCATCCACATTAGGCACACAAGTACGGCCCTGAAGCCTCAATACTTTATCTTCACAAATAGTAACCTCCTTGGCATCACCATGCTGCATAGTGTCCGTTAGGAAATGCAACTAGGGATCATCATACTGACGCGGCTTGATGCGCTCAAACAAAGATGGTCGTGATATAACACAAGCAAGAACCTTTGCTAGGCTCCGAATATCCATCCTCATGAACCTTTTGGCCAAATCCTGAACATTCAAAGCGAACGGTTGCTCCCAAGCAAGAATAAAAGCAAAGCTCTCCATGCTCTTAGCTTTCCTACTCAAAGCATCAGCCACGACATTGGCCTTCACCGGATGATAAATAAAGGTGATATCATAGTCCTTTATCAGCTCTAACAACCTCTATCCACCACCTCTTGGTAGAGCCATGAAGCTGAAACATTACAAAGTTAACCCGTTGGACTCCACTAAACCCATGTTCTGCAATACCTCGTGGTAACGGTTCAAGAAATCTTAGGGGTCCTCAGAAGGCGTACCACGAAAGTGGATGGGAAAAAATTTGTGAACTTTTCAAATCTCCTCAGCCCCTTATCTGACATAGTGGATCTCTCTCCAGGCTATGTAGCAACAACAAGCTGAACTGCCCCAACCGGTAGAACTGCTGGGGTTGATACCCATGAGCCATTTCCTCTAGAGTGTGAGTAGCGGGAGTCTCAGCTCCTCCCCCGACCTGTGAAATAACTGGTGCAATTGTAAATATACACGCCTGGGCCACATTGTCCATAAGGAAAACCAAGCGGACTAGGGCGTCCTCAAGTATTATGGTAGTAATGAACTCCTCTAGGACCAGAGCCGGTCCTACTGGCTCGATCAAAACAGGGATCTCCTCCTCCTACTCTATCTGAGGCTCAACATCAGGTGTCGTTGTACGTTCTCTAGGCTGAGCTCTGCCTCTACCTCTAGCTCTGCCTCGTCCTGGCCTCTACCCCTGGTAATGGTTGTGGTTTGGGGCTCTAGCTCCTGATCAACTGAATGTGCCCTCGCCATCCGTGAGAGAATAGAAGAGTAAAGGTTGAGAATTTGGAATTAACAAAACCGCACAACAAGAATGCAAGAAAATGAAGTTTCCTAATAGTTCAGTAGCCTCTTGTAGATAAATACAGACGTCTCCGTACTGATCCGCAAGACTGTACTAAACTTGCTCATGACTCGTGAGACATAGGCAACTAGGGTAGTGATACCAACTTATCACAACAAAAACTCCCATCAGAGCTGTGACGGCACCTAAAACTGCTTGCTAGGCAACCCATCAATTTCACAATAGCAATAAAACTCAAATAGCAGAACTTGATTATATTCAACAACGGCAATATCATAAAATAGATGAAGATAACAACAACAGCTCAGCTACAACCAACCTAAATATGTGGTGTCAACAAGTACATGAGCACTAATGAATCACAAAATACAAAGTCAATACCCAATATAATACTGTATGAATGATAGAATGTCACGACCTAAAACCACCAATTGGTCGTGATGGTGCCTAACACACTTGATAGGCAAGCCGAGCATAACAATAACAAATCTTAATAATAGAACAGAAGAAAATATTACAAGTCAAAAGCCATCGACATAACATAATATCGTTGATACATAATAAATCTCCCACAAATGGTAAATAGCACGTCATAAGCTCTAAAATGGAAATACAAGTCTGAAACACCCAAATCACAATACTGTTTGAATGAAAGACAACAGTTAAAATGAAAAGAGATGGCATGACTGGGTCAATATGCAACTCTACCTCGTCTCTCAAATATAACTCAACAACAAGTCTCAGCTAATGGTGGCTCGGTCTAACACCTGGATATGCACAATTAAGTGTAGAGTGTAGTATGAGTAAAACCGACCCCATGTACTCAGCAAGTATCATAACTAACCTTGGTGAGGTAATAGAAGAAATAATTATAAATGATACGCGCTTTCAATTGTACAATTCATAAATCTCACATGTACATAACAATAATATGATCAAGTCATGAATCACCGCCAGAAACCACCTTGGTGCACACAATAACTTAAGGTACTCTGCTCAGTCAACAATCCAACATATAAAGAAAATATGCATACAAATTAGGGAAACAACCGAGGAAATTGCAAGTAAAAATGAAATGCAATAAACAAATCAAACATTTGCCAGCTTTTCCTTATAATCTCAAGAACCGAACCGAACCACTGAGCAGCTTTCCTCAATCCGCGTGTACACCATCACAAGAAGGAATGTGAGAGGGTGACCATAAAGGGACGGATCCATATCCACATACTGCACGGAAACTTCACGTGCTGAACGAAAAACTCACGTGTAAATAATATCAATATCTTGGATCCACACGGACAACTCATATGCTACACGGACAACTCACGTGTCAATATCACAATCCGCCTAGCGTGGTCACAGACTCAATATCAAAATCCGCCCGGTGCGATCACAGGATCAATATAATAATTCGTCTAGTGTGGTGACATGCTTAATATCACAATCCGCCTAGCGTGGTCACACGCTCAATATCAAAATCTTCCTAGCATGGTCATAAGCTACCAGTCCAATCCATATCAGACATAAATCAGATATACAAGAATACATGTACTTGATCAATGGACATCAAATTTCATACTCTTGGACCGGTATAAGTGACATGCTAAGGTGTAGCATGAGCAAAGTACGTTGTCACAGCTCAATCATGCAAATACATCAGGAAAGTAGCAATTATAAAGTTTAACCAGGAGATTAACCTCCATGTAACATCAAACATGACTCAAATAGGTCACGAAAAGGGTATAAATATAAAAAACATCACAACATTATTCTTAGTAACTAATTCAAGGCATATCACAACCTAAGCACTACCCCGAGCATGAATAATACCCGGAGCACGCACATGGGCTCAACCCCACACATGTGCGCCACCCATAGCACGTAGCTATCACAAATAACTCAGGCAACTAGTGCCTCAAATAAGTTTAGGTAAGATAGTTACCTCAAAAATCCAAATCAGTACTCTATTAAGCCCTTCCCGCTTGAATCAACCTATGGACGGATCGAATCTAACAAAAATAACTTAATATCATCAATAAAAGCCTTAGGAAATAATTCCAAATGATAAAGCTAAGATCTTGAATCAATTATGCAAAGTCAACCCATAAAGTTAACGTTAGGCCTGCATGCCGGAACCCACTAAAACTCTCAAATTCCAAACATCCATTCCGATACGAGTCCAAATATACGTGTTTCATCATAATCCGACCTCAAATCGACCGGCAAATCATCAATTTATACATTAGATAAGTTTTTACTAGAATTCCCAATTTCTTCACTTAGATTCATCAATCAAATGCTAAGTTCTAGGTTGGTATCATGAATAATAAACTAATATTAATAAAAAACACTTACCAATCCAAATTGTAAAAATCCTCTCTAAAACCACCCAAATCCGAGCTTTATATCTCTAAATATGTTAAAATGTCTAAATCCCTCAAAAATAGAGTACATAATGTCTACCTAGGCATAGCCTTCGCGATCGAGGGACCAACTTGAAATGACCTCAAATTTTGCATGCAAGTCCCAAATGACACAATGGACCTCTTCCAACTCGCGGAACGACAATCTGAACCCGATACCATCAAACTCAACCCTCGGTCAAACTTATCAACCTTCCAAACCTTAAACTTTTCAACTTCCGCCAATTCAAGCCAAAACACTTAGGAACCACCAAATCCAAATCCGGATGTATGCCTAAGTTGAAAATCATAATACAAAGCTATTGAAACCATCAAAACACCATTCCGAGCTCTTTTACACCAAAGTCAAACTCCTGTCGACACTCATAACTTAAATATCCAGCATTGGGACTAAGTATCCCAATTCACTCAAAAGCTTCCCCAAAACAAAACTAACCACCTCGTCAAGTCCCATAGTCACAAATACACACATGAAAAATATCAAATTGGGGAAACATGCTAAAATACTCAAAACAACCGACCAAGTCATTACATTCTCCCCCTCATAAACAAACATTCTTCCTCGTACGAGTCTAGAATTATACCTGGAATGTCCAAAAGGTGAGGATATCTGCTCTACATCTCATGTTCGGTCTCCCAAGTAGCTTTCTTGACCGGCTAACCTCTCCAATGAACCTTCACCAATGCTATATTTTTCGACCTCAACTTTCGAACCTGTTGATCCCAAAGAGCACCGGCTCCATATCAAAAGTCAAATCCTCTTCCAACTACCCGTGTTGAAGTCCACAACATGTGACAGATCCCCATAATACTTTCAGGAACATAAAACATAAAACACCGGGTGAATTCCCGATAGATGAGTTGCAAGGCAAGTCTGTAGGCAACCTCCCCCACTGTCTCAACAACCTCAAAAGGACCAATATACGTATGGCTCAACTTGCCCTCATCCCCAAACCTCATCACACCCTTCATGGGTGAAACTCTGAGTGGAACCTTCTCAACCACCATATATGAACCATCACAAGCCTTCCTGTCCTCATAACTCTTGTGCCTAGACTGCACTGTACGAAGCCGCTCCTGAATCAACTTTTCTTCTCTAAGGCCTCACACACCAAAGCAGTGCCCAATAACATAGACACCCAGGCTCTAACCAACCAACCGGAGAACGACATTGCCTCCTATATAAGGCCTCATAATGATCTATCTAGCTACTCGATAGATAGCTGTTGTTGTAGGCGAACTATGTGTCACGCCCCATACTCGGGGAGCTCGACTGGCTCTCAACCGAGTGAATCCGGTCAAGCAAGCCAGTTAGATACTTTCTACCCAACTCGCCCATGATAAAGAGAAGACATAATTTCATTAATTAGACTGTAGGGAGATCATGTATACAATACCAAATCGTTTCATTAGTTACTTCTTTTCAAAGTCTCAAAATACACACATTGCGTAGTCTAAAGTGGAACTGTGATTCAAAACATAACATGAATTGTTTTCCTTTTCCCCAACACCGACACACAACCCACATTATGTCTACAGAGCTTCTAATAATTACAAGGAGTACAATATCACCGTCGGCAACAAGGCTCCTGCTATACCTCAAAATATGACAATAAAATAAACAAAAGATACATGACCCCAGGATGAAGTGGGGCTCACCAAGTCTGTTGTGAAGAGGATGCACGACTACCGCTGATCAACACCACCTGCTATTGGACCACCCGCATCCATTTGAAGATGCAGCGCCCCCGATAAAAGGGACGTTAGTACTGTCAAATAGTACTAGTATATATGACTAAGCACCCTCTCCAAAGAACGAACAATAATTCAAGTAAGAAAAATCATAACAATCAGTTAAAGCCTTGAAAAATTACCAAATATCAAATTAGGGACAAGATAAGTTTTCAATTAAATTCCCATATTTTTACGTTGGGGAAAGTCTTTTATACCGATATGCCACTATTCAACATTTCAATTTTAATTCCAAATATAGTCACCACCATGTGTACAACATGGCGTCCGATCACGACCCGATCGTCTAGGCCATCTCATATGAGACATCAACCACAATTACAATTTTAATTATAATTTTTCCAATACAATCACTACCATTTGTACGGCATGGCATCCGATCACGATACCACCAGCTAGGACATCTTACATGCGATATCAACCACAATTAGTATTTCATTTACAATTTCCAACACAATCGCCACCATGTGTTCGACATGGCGTCCGATCACGACTAGATCGGCTAGGCCACTCATAAGAGATATCAACCACGATTATATTATTTCACTTGGCACGATGGCCGTATTTCATATTTTACGTTTCATATTTCGCTTTTTTCGTATTCCTGACTTTGTATCTCATATTTCGTATTTCGTGCCCGCATTTTTACTTTCAACAATCATCTTAGATTTCAAACAATATGGCATTTCTATTCATGACATTTATGCACACCTATGAAAAAATAAGAGTCTTAGGCACATCGAGATTTCTTACACAATTGTCATTAGTTTTCATTTGGAACACAACTTCATGTCAATGCATTTGGACAGGCAACCCATACTTTAAACTCATTCTTCCAATAAGAGCACAACATAACAAGAGCATTTAGATTACATATTGAACATGGATATCTTTTGACACAAGCTTATTCGGAATGTTCGATTCACAGTGAGCAACTCGGGACTTATATGGATATTGTGGGGTTCAATTCTAAGAGAAGAGTTTGGCCATACATACCTCAATTGAGCTGCCTTACACTCTAAAATGTTTCGAGAATCTTAGCAACACCAATCTATTTTAGAAATATAACTAATTGAACTAAAATTAGGGAAATAATCATGGCTCTAGATCATTTGAGTATTTTATCAAACACTAAGTGTGCATTAAGGTTTCAAGGTCCCTTTAATGGAATATCCCATCATCCTACAACCCACTCTTTACCATTTTCAGTGAACAATCTTCCTAGACCCTTTGTTAACACATGAATGCAAGATGAACACCTCCCATGCACATGAACTGTCTTACTAATTGCCCAATTTTAGTTAAATTTCGAAATTTAGAGTTAGGGCGTAGAATCTTACCTCTTAGGATGAAGACCTAGAGAATTCTTCTTACAAATTCCTCAAATTTTAGAAAGAATTGATGAATGATGAGTTTAGGGACCACCCTTCTCACTATTATGGAATTCTCTCTCTAGAAATATAAGACATTGCCTTGTAAAATGATATCCAAAGGTGTAATAATAGGATGGGGTCAGGTTCAAAAGTTAGATAAATAGGAGCCCCGACACAGATTTGCGGCCGCATATGCGACCACATAATGCTTCTGCGGTCCGAAAAATGGGCCGCATAATTCCCCCTCCGGGATTGGCATATTTTGCCTCACTCTGCGACTGGTCTACGGTCCGCAGACCTGTTCTACGGTCGCATAATGCGCCGCAGAACATCCCTCCGAGAATTTTTAGGTGGGGTTTCCGATTGATTATGCAGCCTACAAAACAATTATGGGATCGCATAATGGACCGCATATTTGTCCATAGATTAGTTAAGATTTTTGCTTCACTCCGCGGCAGATCTGCGGTCCGCTGATCAGTTCTGCGGTCGTTGAATTGGCCGTACAAAATGCCCTGAACTTCCGAAAGTTTTCTTCAGCTTTCCAACACACTACTCAGCCTAAAAAGTCCGCACCGCGGTGAGCTTGCGAGGCGTAAAGAATCTCTACAATCTTTAACACAAAAGTCTATCTCGGTACCACAAAATTCCATGTCTTTAGGGAAAATTGTTTGGGCCTTCCATCCTCCACCACTTAAGATCATTCATCCTCGAATGAGGGTCAAGGTTCACTATTAGCATCCGATGCAACTCAACTGCCACATTACACACCAATAGCCCAAATTTTTGACTAACTCCCAAAATTTCTGAAAATACCGCTAGAGTTTCCTTTGTAACTGGGCCTATCCACCTGCCAGTGAATCCCACAAACACATCCTAACAACATATGCATAATCTAATGACGTAACATAACACAAAACAACACCAACTGTGGCCTTATAAGTCACATATAACCAAAACGGAACACCTTTACATTAATTGAACAAGTGATACAAAATTCATAGGCGACAATTTCATAAAAAGGATTATACAGCTATTCAAACAAGTAAGGATACTTCTTCATCTCTTTCTTGGCCTCCGAGGTAGCCTCTTCAACCTGCTGGTTTCGCTAGAACACCCTCACGGAGGCAATTTTTTTATTTCTAAACTTTCGGACTTGTCTATCAAACATGTCAACTGTAAATTCTTCATATGGTCATTCTTCATTAACCTGAATACCCTCAACTTGTACGATAAGCGATGGATCTCCAACTACTTTCTTCAGCATAGACACATGAAATACCGGGTGCACTAATGACATCTCATGTGGTAGCTCAATCTTGTACGCCATCTGAACAAATCCTTTAAATGATTCGGTATGGTCCGACACACCTTGGACTCAATTTCCTTTTCTTTCCAAACCACATTATACTCTGGATGGGAGAAACCTTCAAGAATACCCAATCATCTTCTTTGAACTCCAAATCTCTATGACGAACATCTGAATAGGAATTCTGATGACTCCGAGCAGTTTCTAGTCGCTCTTTAATGATCTTAACCTTCTCCATAGCCTGATGCACAAGGTCTGGTCCTATCAATTCAGCTTCACCAATCTCGAACCACCCAACGAGAGATCTACATCTCCTACCATCGAACGCCTCGAATGGTGCCATCTGAATACTAGCATAATAATTGTTGTTGGAAGCAAATTCTATGAGTGGCAAATGGTCATCCCAGCCACCCTTCAAGTCAAGAACATAAGCACAAAACATGTGCTCAAGTGTCAGAATAGTCCGCTCTGCCCGCCCGTCGATCTGTGGATCAAAGGATGTGCTAAGATTCACACGATTACCCAAACCTTACTCAAATTTCTTCCAAAAATGTTATCTGTGAACTGAGCTCCTCGATCTGAAATTATAGAAACTATAGTGCCATGTAGCCTGACTATTTCCTTGATATACAACTGAGCATACTATTCCGCTATGTCGATAGATTTAACTGGCAAGAAGTGTGTTGATTTCGTGAGTCGATCCACAATAACCCAAATTGAGTCAAACTTGAGCGGAGTGCACGACAGTCCTACCCAAGACCTACTGAAATTTCTTCCAAAAATTGACTGCAAACCGTGCCCCGCGATCAGATATGATAGAAACTAGTGTGCCATGCAACCTGACTATTTCCTGGATATACAATTGGTCATACTGTTCCGCTCTGTATCGGCATCACGAAATTGACTATCTCTGCATCACGAAATTTTGGGTTTTTAGGTAAAATTTTATGGGGCCTTACACTATGCTAACGGTAGAAACCGATCCTATGATCCTCCAAAATCAACAACACAGGCTCGTAACATGTCCTCCAAAATTTGAATAGTTCTCTCGGGCTGCCCGTCTGTTTGGGGATGAAATGTCGTACTTTGCTCAAACTGTGTTCCCAACTCATGCCACATTGCTCTCTAAAAATGTGACGTAAACTATGTCCCTCGATTCGAGATAATAGACACAGGCATACCATGAAGGGGAACAATTTCCCCAATTTAATTTTGAGCCTTTGTTTTGAAGAGTAGGAAGTCATGCCTGGAATGAAGTGTGCAAACTTGGTCAGTCTGTCTATAGTGACCCACACTGCATCGAATCTCCTCAAGGTCCGTGGAAGCCCAACTACAAAATCCATAGTGATATGCTCCCACTTCCACTACGGAATGTCAAGCCTCTGAAGCAAACAACCGGGTCTCTAATGCTCACACTTCACTGTTGACAGTTCAAAAACCGAGCAACATACTCAACATTTCCTTCTTCACCCTCCACTACTAATAGTGCCAAATCAAATCATGGTACATTTTCATGGCCCCCTAATGAATGGAATACCTCGAACTATGGATCTCTCAAGAATCAACTCTCGGAACCCATCCATATTAGGAACACCAATCCGACCCTATAGCCTTAGTACCCCCATCATCCCAATAGAAACATCCTTGGCATCAGTGTGCTACATTGCGTCCCTTAGAAAAAGCAAGTGGGGATCATCATATTGACGCGCCTTGATTCACTCAAACAAGGACGGACATAATACAACACATGCAAGAACCTTGATAGGATCTAAAATATCTGACCTCATAGACTGATTGGCCAAAGCCTAAACATCCAATGCTAACACTTTCTCCCTAATTGGTATATAAGCATGACTCTCGATGCTCTCAGGATTACTACTCAAAGCATTGGTCACCACATTAGCTTTACCTAGATGATAAATATGGTTATACCATAGTCCTTAGGTATCTCTAACCACTTCTGTTGCCTCAACTTCAGATCCTTTTGCTTGAATATGTGTTGGAGACTCATGTGATCCATAAACACCCCTCACGACACACCGTAAAGATAATGCCTCAAAATCTTGAGCGCATGAACAATGGCACCCACTCAAAATTGTGCACAGTATAGTTCTTATCATGGTTCAACCAACGTGAAACATACGCAATCAGTCTACCCCATTGCATCAACACATATGCAATGCCAATCCGTGAAGCATCATATAGACTATATAATAACCCGATTCCTATGGTAAAACCCGGACTACAGTTCTAGTCAAGGCAGTCTTGAGCTTCTAAAATCTCTCCTCAGACTTATCAGACCACCTGAATGGGGCACCCTTCTATGTCAATCTAGTCAATGGGGTTGTTATAGATGCAAACCCCTTCACAAAACAGCGATAATACCCATCCAACCCAAGTATACTTCAGATCTCAGTAGTAGCAGACGGTCTCGGCAAACTCTGAAGTGCCTCAATCTTCATCGGATCCACCTTAATCCCCTCACTAGACACAATGTGGCCCAAGCCATCAAATCTTGAAACTCGTACTTGGAGAACTTAGCATAGAGCTTCTTCTCCCTCAAAGTCTGGAGCACGATCCTCTAATGCTTCTCACAATCCTTCCAGATGCGGGGCATTGGTCAGCCCACATACATCACCAGAAACTCACAATGACCATAACAGGTCCTCAATGGCGTCTTCGAAATATCTAAAGCCCGAAACTTCGACTGATGGTACCCCGATCTCAAATCAGCCTTCAATAATACCCTAGCTCCCTAAAGATGATCAACCAAATCATCAATACGTTGTAGTGGATACTTGTTCTTCATAGTGACCTTGTTCAACATCGTGTAGTCAATGCAATCCTTAGAGAATCATCTCTTCTCTTCAAAAATAGTACCAGTGCACCCCAAGATAGCACACTAGGCCTGATGAAACCCTTATCGAGAAACTTCTATAAATGTTCCTTCAACTCCTTCAATTCTATTAATTCCATACGATATAGAGTAATAGAGATGTGTTGAGTGCCCGACACCAAATCAATATCCCTTTCGGGTGCGTGCCTGATAAATCTGTAGGAAACACATCTAGGAACTCCCTGACTACTATAATTGACTCAACAATAGGGGTATCTTCACTAAATCTGTCACAAAGGCCAAATACGCCAAACCCCTTCTCAACCATCCATTGAGCTATCAGAAAAGACACAACTCTGCTAGGAACGTGATCCAGGGAGCCTCTCCATTCCAACCTCGGCAACTCCAGCATAGCTAACGTCACGGATTTAGCGTGAGAATCAAGAATAGCGTGATATGGTGACAATCAATCCATTCCCAAATTCACATCAAAATCCACCATGGTGAGCAATAACATATCAACTTTTGTCGATGACCCCCATGGTAACCACTCACGACCAATATACATGATCCACCATAATAGAATCACCTATCGATGTCGATAAATGAACAAGCATATCTAAAGAGTAATGAGGCATATCCGAACAACCAAAAAAATAGAATGACACATAAGATTAAGTGGAACCAGGGTCAAATAACACCGAAGCATTGAGGCCCACCCCTGGCTAGTTGTACGGGTGGTGTAGCTAACAGTGCTGAAATCATATGTTGCGAGCCAAGAAATGGGACACTACTCAGATGTCTGAGGCAATCCCTCTTGAGATGACTCAAATCTCCACACTCGAAACAACCATTCCTATGACGAAGCTACTAACCCTGATAACATGAATAACTACCTATAGAACCCAGAGCAGATAGAGCACGGTAAGAACTCTATGCTGGCAGCGCACTTAATGATGGCTTAACTGGTCAAGAAATTTATGAGTTGTGGCTAAATAATGAAACACATGGAATATTATGAGATGCATGAGAGGGCCTTAAAAGACAACCTCTGCTGTAATTTGACTGCCCTCCAGATGAGGCACTACTAAAACCACCTGAACCACGAGGCCTCTTAGACTCCCGCTCCTGTCGCTCAAGCCTGTGAACATGCTCCAACCACCTAACAATCTCAACTACCTGGTCAAACCTAGAATCTGTCTCCACCTCTCGAGCCAAACTCTAACGTAGACCATAGTTGTGGCCAACAATGATCCTCCTGATCTTCGCCGTCTCAGTGGGAAAATACAATATTGCATGACATTCCAAATATGCAAATCTCATCTTGTATTGGTCACAATCATATCTCTATGGTGTAGCTGCTCAAACTCCGTACGCAACTCATCTCTCTAAGTTTATGGGACAAAGTTCTCGAAGAAAAGAACTTAGAATTGATGCCATGTAAGTGGTGGTGCGCCATTTAGCCTGCCTAACTCATAGGTCTTTCACCATTTGTAGGCTGCCCATGTCATCTAAAAAGAAGTAATGGCAACTCAAATGATGTTGATAATACCCGCTATTCGAAGAATCTGATAACACCGATTAAGACAAAACTGAGCATCCTCTAACTCTCCTCCACTAAACTAGAGAGGATCAAGCCTCTTAGTTTGCTCCAACCTCTTCTGCTCCTCATCAATCATAGAAGGACAAACCTCGACCTGAGCAACAACACCTGGCTGAACCTATAACACCCCTGGTGTTTGATAACCCTAAGCTACCTGCTCTAGTTTACGGGCGGTGGGAGTCGATGCTCCTCGCCAGCCAGTGAGGTAGCTGATGCAATTGGTATCATACCCGCCTGAGCCAAGCTCGTGCATACACTCAACATTTGAGCCAAGCCCTCTTGAAGACCAGGTATAACAATAGGTACTGCAGGTGTCTAAGCTCATCCCGCCGGCTTAACATTGTTAGGGACCTGCTCCTCCACTAGAGCGACTGTGGCTCCACAAACGTTTCTCTAGTTGTAGTGCGAGCCCCTCCTCAACCTCTACCATAGCCCTAGCCCCTTGCGGCCCTGACTGGTGGTACTAGTGCCTTCTCGCTTGATCCAGTTGAGCGTGTTCTCAGCATCTGTGGGAGAATAGAAGTGTAAAGGTTCAGACTTTAGAAATAACAATTCTGCACGACGAGAATGCTGGAATGTGAAGTTTTCTAATAGTTCGGTAACAACTCGAAGATAAGTACAGACGTTATTATACCGATCCCCAAGACTCTACTACAGTAGCTCGTGGCCCGTGAAACCTATGAAGCTAGGGCTTTGATACCGACTTGTCACGACCCAAAACCACCAATTGGTCGTGATGGTGCCTAATGCACTTGCTAGGCAAGCCGAACATAACAATAACGAATCATAATAATAGAAATGACAAAAGTAATAAAAGTCTAAGCTATCAACATAATATAATAGCGTCAATACAAAATAAATCCCCCATAACTGATAAATACAATGTTATGAGCTCTAATACAAAAAATATATGTATGAAATACCTAAATAACAATATTGTCTGAATGAAGAAAGAAGTACAAAATGAAAAGAGACGCCAAGACTGTCGTCGAGAAACATCTCTACCTCATCTCTCCAACATAACTCGGCAAGAAGTCTTAGCTACTGGTGGCAAGGTCCAACACCTGGATCTGCACAATTAAGTGCAGAGTGTGGTATGAGTACAAATGACCCCATGTACTCAGCAAGTATCATGACTAACCTCGGAGAGGTAATAAGCAGCATGAATTATAAATGATACTCGCTATTCACTAGTACAGTTCATAAATCTAATAAGTACAGAACAATAATACGATAAAGTCATGAATCATACACAGAAACCACCTTGGTTCATGCCTTATCTTAACGTACTCTACTCAGTCAACAATCCAACAAATAAATAAAATATGCATACAAATCAGGTAAACAAACTAATAAAATTGCAAGTAAAGATGAAATGCAACAACTAAATCAAACACTGGCCAGCTTTTCATCAGAATCTCAATAACTAAACCAAACCACTAATCAACTTTCCTCGAACCACATGTACACCATCATGAAGGAACATGAGAGAGTGACCCTAGGGGGATGGATCCATATCCACACGCTGCACGGAAAACTCACGTGTTGCATTGACAACTCAAGTGCTAATAATATCAACCACACGGACAACTCACCGGCAAAAAATATCAATATCTTAGATGCGCATGGACAACTCACGTGTTGCACGGACAACTCACGTGCCAATATCTCAATCTGCCTGGTGTGGTCGGAGGCTCGATATCACAATCCACCTGGCGTGGTCACATGCTACCAGTCCAATCCATATCACACAGAAAGAAGATATATGGAATACATGTGTGATCAATTAACGTCAAATTTGATACTCTTAAAGTAGTATAAGTGACATGCTAAGGTGTATGCATGTGCCAAGTATGCTATCACAGCTCAATTAGGAAAATATATCACGAAAGTAGCAATTATCAGGTTCAATCGGGAGATTAACCTCTATGAAACCTCAAACATGACTCAAATAGCTCACAACAGGAGTACAAATATAATAAACATCACATCATTATGTTTAGCAACTACTTCAAGGCATACCATAGCCTAAGCACCACCCTAGCATGACTAATACCCCGATGCACGGACATGGGCTCAACCTCTAGGTGGCTCGAATCTAACAAAAATAAATTAATATCACCAATAAAGGCTATAGGAAACAACTTCAAATGATAAATCTAAGATCTTAAATCAATTACGCAAAGTCAATCCAATAATCCAGCCCCGGGCCCGCACCTCAGAACCCGATAAAACTCATAAATTCCGAAAACCCATTCCGATTGGAGTCTAAATATATGTGATTCATCCAAATCCTACGTCAAATCGACCCCCATATCATAAAAAGTTTACTAAAATCACCAATTTAATTATTTAGATTTATCAATTAATAGCTAACTTCAAGGTTTGAATCATGAATAATAAACAAATCCGAGTGAAAAACACTTACCCCGGTCCAAATTGTTAAAATCCCCTAAAAACTGCGCAAATCGAGCTCTAAAAATATGTTAAAATGACTAAAACCCTCAAAAATAGAGTACCTAAGGTCTGACCACGCATACCCTTCGCCATTATGGGACCAACTTCGCGATCGCGAGGCATAAACAACTGCTTCCTCAGAAAAGCCCTACGCGAACGTGAGATCCAGGTCATGAACACGACACTTCTCCACCTCTGAGCCTACACAAGCGCGGTTATCCACTCGAAATCATGAAGGCTAAAAGCATGACGCCGAATATGCCTCCCCTCCTATTCAAATGCATCACCAAGCTCACCATCGTGAAGGCCATAACCTCCTCAAGCTCAAGGAACGCGATCTCCCCTCCGCGAACGCGATGAATAAACACACCTCCATCAAATTGCCCTCCTTGAATGCGACTACCTTGTCATGATCGCGACAAAGAAAACCATGCATCAGAAACTAGCAATCCAAACATGGTGAAATGGTCTGAAACACATGCGAGGCCCACGGAACCCCGTTCAATCTCACCAACCAATGCCAAAACATATCATGGACTTACTCGAAGCCTCAAATTACACGAAACATGAAAATCACGAATCACACCTCAAATTAAGCCTAAGGAACTAATCCAAATTTTCAAATTCAAAACATATGCCAAACATGCCTAAGTAACTTGGAATGACCTCAAATTTTTCATGTAAGTCCCAAATGACACAACCCACCTATTCCAACCTGCGGATCCACAATTTGAACTAGATACCATCAATGTCAACCTTCAATCAAACCTATCAACCTTCCAAACCTTCAACTTTTCAACTTTCGCCAATTCAAGAAAATCAATTTAGGAACCTCCGAATCCAAATCCGGAAATACGCCTAAGTACAAAATCTTCATAAGAAGCTATTGTAACAATCCAAACATCATTCTCGGATCGTCTACACAAAAGTGAAACTTTGTTCAACTCTTATAACTTAAGCATCCAACCTTTGAACTAAGTGTCCCATTTCACTCCAAGTCTTCCTTAAAACCAAACAAACTACCCCAGTAAGTCCCATAATAACAAATACACATATGCAAAGCATCTAATAGGAGAAATAGGCTAAAATACTCAAATATCATAGGTTGTAGGGATAAGTACCCTCAAAACAGGTTTAGATACGTTACTTACCTCAGAACGTGTGAATCAATACTCCGAAAAGCCCTTCCCACCCAAATCGACCTCCGAGTGACTCGAATCTAGTCGAAGCAACTCAATATCATTAATAAAAGCCTTAGGAAACAAGCCCAAATAATAAAGCTATGATCTTGACTCAATTATACAAAGCCAACCCAAAATTCAGTCCCGAGCCCGCACCCGAAAAAACTGTCAAACCTCACATATTCCGAATACTCATTTTGATACGAGTCCAAATATATGTGTTTCATCCAAATCCAACCTCAGACCGACCCTCGAATCATCAATTTTCACTCTCCAAAACCATATTAAAAAAATTCCAAATTTTACCTTTAATCACAAAAACGAGGTGCAAAAATCCATCGGTAATCCATATCTAACATTAAATTAAGAAAACATCACTTACCTTTTCAATTGTAGTGAAAAATCTCCCAAAAATCGCCTCTAGCCGAGCTCCACAACTCCAAATAATGGAAAAAGAACACACCCTTCAAAATATGATGTTTGCCCAGGGGTTCCGAATTTGCAGACCAAATCATCGCACCTGCGGTACCACATCTGCAAAAATTCCATCGCTGATGCAGAAGCCACTAATCTTCCGACCATCCGCTTCTACGGACCTTCCCTTCGTACCCGCGAGACCACTTTTGCAGACCCTCCCTTTGCACCTGCGAGACCGCTTCTGCGGAATCTTATCGCTCTTGCGCAAGCGCATCTGCGCTAAAGTGCCTCATATGCGGACTTCCTCTACCAGGCCTGTAACACGCATCTATGCATCTATGGCCGCATCTGCGGCCAAACTTCAGCAAGTGTGAAAGCATCAGACTCGAAAAAACTACCCACACAATAAAAAATGATTGCAAATCAATATAAAACATACGCGGGGCCCTGGGGACCCCATCCAGCAACACTAACAAATCCTGAAATATATGACAGACCTACTTGAGACCTCAAATCACACAAATAAATATCGAAACTATGAATCGCACCTGAATTCAAGCCTAATGAACTAAAAAATCGCAACTTCAAAAACTCATGCCGAACCATATCAAATCAACTCGAATGACCTAGAATCTTGAATATAATTTCCAAATGAGACAACAGACCTATAGCAACTCCCGAAATCATAATCCAAACACAATATCAACAAAATCAACTCTCGATTAAACCTATCAACCTTCCAAACCATCAACATTCCAACTTTTACCAAATAGCACTAACTGAACCTACAAACCTTCAAATCTACATTCAGATATACGCCTCAATCCAAAATTACCATAAGAACCTATTGGTATAATCAAAATACCATTTTGTGGTCATCGATGCAAAAGTCAAACTCTGATCAACTATTAGAATTTAAGCACCAACCGTGATACTAATTGTCCCAATTCAATCAAAAAATTTTCCAAAGCTAAACCAACCAACCCCGCAAGTCACATAATCACAATTTCATATATGTAAAGCATCAGGTAGGGGAAACAAGGCTAAAATACACAAAATAGCCGGTAGGGTCATTACACTATTGCCCAAGGTGTTTTGATTAATTCCTTATAGGATAGAGCAAAAAATCACCCTGCACTAGCGGCAATACAAATTACTGAACTTCGGCGAACTCAGATAATGGAACAAATTACATAGTGCAGACTCTATCTGATTGTAACGACCCGATCAGTCTTTTTGAGCATTTACACTTTTCTTAATTTTTTGAGGGCATGAGTAGCTCTGTATGATGTATTATTACTTATGTGAATCGTCGGTTTTGGTTTTCAGGTTATTCAAAAATTTAAGTTTGGAAGTTTGATCGGGGAGTTAACTTTTTGATATTGGAATCGAAATCTGATTCTGGAAATTGGAATAGCTCCATTATGTCATTTATGACTTGTGTAAGAAATTTGGGGTAAATCGGATGTGATTTGATAGGTTTCGACATCGATTATAGAAGTTTGAGGTTTCAACTTCATTAAGCTTGAATTGGTGTGCGATTCATGTTTTTGTTGTTGTTTGATATGATTTGAGGGCTCGACTATGTTTATATGGTGTTTTAGGACTTGATGGTACCTTTGGTTGAGGTCCCGGAGGCCTCGGTTATTGTTCGGGGTGAGTTTTGAGAGAGTCCGGGCATTTCGGCTCTCTGATATTGTTCTGGCCCTTTTGGGGGTACGGATCGTACATTTTGGGGTGTTGAGGCGAAGGAGAGGTGCGGACCGCACATAAGGGTGCAGCAACAGAAAACTGTGGACCTCAGAGGAGGATTGCAGACCGCATAATTTTGTCTGCGGCCGCACTCGAGGAAGATCTGCAGACTCGATGGTCCGACTTATATCTTTTGATATTAATGGAACTGAGAGATTATTAAAAAGTGAAAGTTGTTGTCCTTAGTGTCTAGATTACATAAAGGTAAAGAAGTCATCATTTGGCCATTTGTAGAAAAAGTTATGGTCAATATACTGAAGCCTGGTTTGGAGGAAATTGTGGTGTGCGGCCGCACCATTATTGTGCGACCGCAGGTTTTGGGCAGTGTGCGGCCGCAATTGGATTTGTGCAGACCGCACAATGCGGTTCCGAAGAAGTAATATATAAGCGAGTCTTTGGGTTTTATTTCACATTTTGGACCATGGGAGCTCAGCTTGTGGCGATTTTTCATGGGTTTTTCAAGAAAATCATCGAGGTAAGTGATTCTAACTCCGATTTGGTTACTATACATGGATATGTCATTGATTTCATCATTTAATTAGTATTTTGAGGTGATAATTGGGGGTTTTGGCCTTAGGTTTCATAATATGAATTATTAAGTTTTGAACACCGACTTGGAGTCAGATTTGAGTGAAACTACTATGGTTAGACTCGTAATTGAATGGGCTATTGGATTTTATGAGTTTTGTCGGGTTCCGAGGAGCGGGTCTGGGTGTGTTTTTTTGACCGCACATGGGATTTGATTTAGAATTCGATCTTTATCAATTGTAATTGATTCTTTGGGCGTTATCTGATGTAATCGGGTTTTTTTTTGGCTAGTTTTTAGCGATTCGGAGGTTGCTACGCGCATAATGGCATTGTTCGAGCATCATTTGTCTTGCTCGACGTTTGGAATTGGCTTGTCTGAGATAAGTCACTCTTTTAAACTTTTTGATAAGGGTATGAAACCCCGAATTACGTGCTATGTGGTTGATGTTGAGGTGACTCACATGCTTGTGTAGACATGTGATTTTTGGTCACCCAACAAGACATAGACCAAACCCAATTTCTAAATTTAAAGCCCAATACCCTATAAACCCACTAAAACCCCCTTCTTCCTTTAATAAAACCTAGAGCGAACGCCTAAGAGCCTGGAGAAAAAAGCATCCGCCGTTTTACACAAAACAGAGACCCCTCTCCCCCGATCGGTCTTCTTCTAAAAAAAAAAACAAAGGAGCCATTTCCATGGCTTTTACTTAACAAAAAAGCAGATCCATCGGCAACCATCTCTCATCTTTGAAGAGAACAAACAACCACCCTCAATTTTCCGTTTCCACCCAAACTCCGTCCCTCACATCTGTGAGCACATGATTTTTGCCCTATATGAAATACTCCTACAAAACCCAAAGAAATATATTTTTTTCTAATTATTTTCCATTTTATAGGATTTTGTAGATTTTTTATTTAATTGTTTGCATTTTGTGCATGTTTTAGTTTTATTTAAATTCTGAAAATACCAAAAATATCATGCATTGCATTTAGGGTTTATTTTTATGTTTTTAGGAGTAATTAATTAATTATTTGCTTTATTAAAAATAAAAATAAAAAAATGGCCAATTTCTACATTTTTATCCTTTTTACTAATTTTTCCCTTTTAATTTATGATTAAAATAGCTTTTATAATTTTTGTAATTAATTAATTAGTTTAGTCTCACATTTTAGATAATTTAGGATTTTTAACTATTAGGATTTTTTTTAATTAAAAAAGAAAAAGAAAAAGAAAAAAAAAGAAATTGAAAATAAAAGAAGAGAGTATAAGGGAATTAATTTTCGGAATTGGGTCTCAAAATAGAGCCCAAACCAGTCCAAATTCATCTCCAAGATCCAGGCCCAAATCATGCCCATACCCGATCCACCCGTATAACCCCTAAACAACCCCATTTTACCCCGAATTGATCTCAGCCGTTGGATCTTATCAATCCAACGGCCCGGAACTGATTTGTACTTCTCCATATAAGTGTCCGAACCGGGTCAACCCACCCCCAAAACAAAAAATTCATCTCATTTCTCCTCTCATCCTCTTTGAGAACAAACCCTAGCCGCCCATATATTCCCTCATCGCCTCCGCCACAAGCCGCCCGCCGGAAATCGCTTCCGCCGGCGGCAATGCTCCAATCGACTCCAAATTTACACCACATACTCCCCTTCACCCCCCCCCATCCTAAATCTCCATTCCATCTCCTTTAAATCAGACCCAAGCCTTTCGAATTTTGGATCGAAATTTCGGTCGAAAACCCTAATCGCTCCAAACCTCCCCAAATTCCTACCAGTTAACCCTTGTCCTCTCCCCTTTCCCAAATCCCCAAGACAAGTCCTTTGATTTCCCCTCAAGCCACTCCAATTTCGGATCTGAGAGCATGCAAAACCTAGGTCACACGATTTAGGGTTCTTCAGAAGAGGATTTAAGCCGGAAAAGGTGTTAGCTGTTTGTTCTTGATGAAGAACATTTGGCTAACACCTATTGCGTTTTAAATCAAAGGTGACCCATTCTGCCGAGCCAACTGTTTTTCCATTTTTCTTTGAGCAAAAAGGTATGATTTCATGATTGTCCTCTTCGTTTCTTTTTTCCTTCTCTATGTCTTCATCTTCTTCTTCATCTTCTTCTCTGTGTCACCTTCTATGTTTGCCATTTTCTGTGACGGTTCAACATGATTCATAAGGTCACAATTTTGATCGTTAAGGTTTTGTTTGGTTTCTAGCTTAACTCATGTTTAACCAGTCAAATTCGTAGGGCGTTTTTAGTTCCGTTTAGTAATCTTTGATTGTTTCATTTTGCCCGTAATCTCTCCAAGTTCTAGAATTCATGTGTTTCAATTGCTGTTTATATTTGAATTCTAGTAAAACAAAGTTTGTTTAGCTACTCATTTTAGTAAAATATAGGTCGAGGCATTTAAGATCAATAAGTCAGCTTAGGCTTATTTTCTCTTCAATTGGCCATACTTCTGATTTGGCTACATGGTTTAATCCCTCTTTTTCTGTCCTTAATTGTTAGTTTTAGTACTTGAACGTAGGTTTTGCTAATTTTAGATTTAAAGTTTTCCTTCATGGTTATTTCATTTTTAGGTTTAAATCATTTCTTCTATGATTGTTCTATTTCATATTCTGTTCATATCAATGGTTTTAAGTTTTAATTTAAGGGTTCCCATTGCTTAATAGTTCTGCTCCTTTGATCTTCTGGTGTGTAGTAGTTCTAGCCTTGCAATGTTAATTCTAATCTGCCAACATTAGAAAACCCTATGGACTTAACTGAACAAAAAAAGGCTTTGGTAAAACTGCAATAAGCAGACTCTAAAAGGGTAAAATGGTGTTTTACATTGGGCTGAAAATTAGAAAGTTCTAGAATACAGCACACCTGTCCTTATCCTTAGAAAATACTGGTTTTGGATAAGGAAAAAGGACGGACAGCTGTAACAAAGGGCTGTACTATTAGGGAAATTCAGAATTTAGGGTAGCATATTCCCTTTTTGATACCATTTTTGGATACTCTATATAAAGAAAGCTTTCCCTCATTCTCACACAGATTTTGAGCACTATTTACAGCACAAAAACCATTCTCTCTTCTGCTGAAAACTAGTTTTCAATCTTTGAGAAAAACTTTCCTCTTTTGGTTTTTTTGAAAAGCTGAAAATGGATTGAAGTAGAGGAATCTCTTTTGGTCTTGTTGAGTTGAAATCTCTGGGTCTTTGGAAGCTGAATTTGGGTTCTGATTTGGTGTTTGTCTGTTGCTTGCTGTCGATCACTATCTTTTTGGAAGAATCATTTTTTTCTCTTGACCTTTATTTGGTCTTGTTTGGATCATCTTTAGGTATGTAACCATGTTTTTGGCTATGAGAATGACTCTATTTGAGCAATCTGAATTTATTCATAACTATGTGTGCATGGATGAATGTGTTAACAGTAGGAATTAATATGTTTGTTCATTATACTTCATCAGCTTTCTCCTGTGTCTTTCTATGCTTTTCAGTAGTAGAAAAATGCTGTCAAAATGGCATGAGTAGCTGTAGCTCATAACAACATTTTAGGTTTAGTTTTGCCTATGATGCTTTCTTTCTCTCCTTCATCTGATTCCCTTTTATTCCAAGGTACTGCTTTCATTTGTCTTCTGACAGTTTGGTTATAGCCGTAGCCTATTGGTTTGACCACCAGTTGGTTGGACCAATTGGCTCTGAAAGCTTTTCCTTAAGGTGGGGGTCTAAATGTTGAGGAAAGGAGATGCTAGGATTCTGAGTTGGAACCTATAATGATTTGTGTGTTTAACTTTTCATATAGTTAAGCATTCTTAAGCTTTAATTTAGGTCTGTCAAGGTAGTATGATTGAAGTAACTTTGTGAATCTGACCTTCTCCATGGTCAGATCCATGAGATACTTAAGAAACAGGGCTGATTTAGCCACAAGAACCCTCATGCTGGGAGCCTGGGCAAATAGTTCTGTAAGAAGCACCTCTGTAGCCGAGTTCTCACAGACTTGGCATATGGGATTCAAAAAATTAATGAAAGGGAAACATGGGATCAGTGGAAGCCTTCATTTCTACTGTATTTTATTCCTTTAGAATTTCTTAGATATCATATGTTGATGTGCTGAACCTCTAGGAATTTAAATTTCATTGTATAATTTAGGATTTACAAATTTTAAATGGACTGTTATAATTCTTCTAAGTTCAGCTCTTTCTCACGTTTAGTTAGTATAAGACCACCACAGCTGGGCCCTTCGCTTTCTTTTTAATACAACAGTATTGTGGTAAAACGGCTTGGCATGAATTGGGCCAGACTTGCATTGAGGTCCGACATTGGGGCTCATTTGAGCAAGTCTGGGGCCATGCAAATAGGGCCTGGGTATTGAACCCTGCAGATGGATTTCAGTTATAAAGTTTTTCTTTACTACAGTAGAAAATATGTTATTATATCCAGCTCAGCCATTGCATGTAATTCTAATTCGTTGGAGTTAATTTCCAAGTCAGTTTTGTATCAATTTTCCTGCGAACGTTTTAATTTAATTGAATCTTCATTAATCAGTTTCTTAGTGCTGGGCTGTTTGGAAATTAAGCCCAACATGGGCTGTGCGTTTTAGGGTCTGTATTTGTAATCCAGGATTTCTAAGTTCTGGTCCATTTGTGAGCCCAAAGTTCAGCTCTTAAAGATGATTCAATAGCAGGTTGTCGCTGGCCCATTTCCCCTTTGGCCCAAAACATTTTAAGACCTCTTCATAATTATCTAGCCTTGGTTATGTTTAAATTAGTCTCCTAGGTGACTTTAATAAGCTCTTCTAAAAAAGTATTTGAAGTATGCCCTGTTAAATAAAGCTCTTAAGCTAATGGCCCTCGTATTAGTTTCATAACTTAGACCTAACAAACATCAAATAATCGTAGTTTCTTTTTAGTCCCGATTTAGATTAGTATTGTGATTATGTATACGTTCGCGTAACATAATTGCAAATTAAATTCTAAAATGACTCGAGGGATGCGTTCGCGCAACTTCAAACAAACATTCCTTAATAAAAGTTAGCAAAGCGTTATTAATTGTGGACACGTTCGCGTGACATGATATTTGACGCGCCAAAGGAAAAGAGTATACGTACGTGTAACTCGATTCTTTAATTGCGAATAATTCAAGTTCTTAAAAGCGGTAAAAAGATAATTGCACATAGGTCTTAAAAATCAGTAGTTAAACAATTAAGCCAAGTATAAATTGCTAAGCGACCGTGCTACAACCACGGAACTCGGGAATGCCCAACACCTTCTCCCGAGTTAACTGAATCCCTTACCTAGAATATCTGGTTCGCAGACTCTTTTAAAATAAAACTTCCTCGATTTGGGATTTAAAATAAACCAATGACTTGAGACACCAAATAAACTATCCCAAGTGGCGACTCTGAATTGAATAATTAATCCCATTTCGAATAATGTCACTTTAATTTGAAAAACTCCCTTATATGCTTACCTCTCGGGGTGTGTGTAAAAAAGGAGGTGTGACAGCTCTGGCGATTCTGCTGGGGATAAAGAACCCAGAACTTCTGTTCAGGGTTCAAGAATTCGAGCTTGTTAATACGATTTTTATTTGGCTTTATTGTTGACATTACTGTATTTTGTGGACTTAATGCGCTAATTGTCATTTACCGCTTTGATATTACTTGAACTGTATTTAAATTTCTTCTTACGCCACCCATCTGAGTCTTCTGAAAATGGTGCACACGTTCGCCTGACCCGCTTTTTCTGTTAGAGTTATACCAAATAAGACGGGGCTGGGCAAGCAACAAGGTCGGGCAGACTTTCGTGCTCCCGGTACGTTGCCCCCTCCTCGACCCCAGTTGTCCGCTCGGGTAACCCAAGTCTAGACCACAAACCCCAGGTTTTAAACCCTAGAATAACCGCAACCTCATGTCGGATCCCTAGTAGGAACGATTATTTGCATCACGTGCATTTGACCTTGGGGACTCAACACAGGGGTTGGGTCCGTCTAGGACAAGTGTTACCCCAAAATAAAGACCATCCTGATGCATCCTACGTGCTATTGTGACATATTTATTTTGGCTTGCATGTTTGACCGGTTAATAAAGAGAAAAACCAAGAGTGAGGTAGGATAGAAAAATTTACTCGGTTTCTAAAAATCTCTCCGGTACTGAAAAAGTCCTGAACAACTCTGCCGAAAATTTTTTGAAAAGGAAAACGAAAAAAGAAAATTGTATTTCAAAAGAGTTAAGTCAAATATCATATATTTTGCGTCAAAACTACCGGAACTACGCAGGTCTGATTCTCAGCGGATGTGGGATACGTAGGCAACCCACATAAGGTTCGGCCTCATTTTTTCCGAATAATAAAATAAAAGGTATTTCAGGGCTTTGGTCAAAACAATAAAGCCGACCCAGCTTCGGTTTGTTTTAAGTCGTTTCTTACTAAAATAGCCTTAGATTACACCAATTGTCAAAAGGCCATTTTCGGGAGAAACAGGAAAGTCTGTTTAAAAGGTGTACTTTTCTTTAAAATACTTACCCCCGACCTCAAACTTTATTTGGAATTGTGAAGGGGCCACGTTTGCAAGAACGGCCATTTTGCTAACATAGCAATAAAAAGGGGTCTTTGTCCATTTGATTTTAGAAAAAAACTTGTTTTGCAAAAATAGTCCACAAGAGTCAACCCTAACCTTAACCCTCCACAGGTACAAATGAATATCGTCCAAGAATTATCGCAAACTATCATAGAAAGGGCACGGATGCAGCTACGTAGGTGGTGGAGTGATTTAGATGAAGATGGCCGAGTTTGGGTAAAAGAGCAATTGGGTCCCTTGGTAGACATCATGCACATCCAGCCGCGAGAGGATTTGATTAAGGCCTTGGTAACCTTCTGGGATCCCGTTCACAATGTGTTCCGCTTCTCGGATTTTGAGCTAACACCCACTCTAGAAGAAATAGCTGGGTATATTGACTTCGGCCAAGAGTTAAGAAAGCAGCAGCTCATATTCCCCAGGGCTCCCTCAGTGCACAAATTCTTCGATCTTTTGCAAATTAGCAAACAAATGAGCAAGGAACGCGCAAGCAAAGGGAGTTGTGTATTCTACTTCTTGTATTTCAGATTTGGACACTCAGCTGGGTTTGAAACACATGAGAAAGGGTTGAATAACAAACAAGACAAAAGCATATGGCAAATTCATCGACGGTTTGCTTTTATCGTGGCATTTCTAGGAATCATGGTATTTCTGAATTTTGAGGGTACAATAGACCTTCGTATGGCCAGAATCGCATAGGTCCTCGTCGACAAAAAAGATCACACACTTGTCTCATTAGTGCTAGTGGACATTTACCGGGCATTAACTTTGTGCAAATCTGGGGGTCAATTTTTCGAAGGCTGCAATATTCTTCTTCAGATGTGGATGATCGAACACCTTCGCCGTCATCCTAAGTTCATGAGATATGCTTCAGACGGGAACAATTTCATCAAAAAGTATGAGGAAAGGGTGGAAGATTACAAACCACCGGAAGGGTTTGAAGCATGGGTTTCCTATTTGAGAAAGTTGAGAGCAGATCAAATTGAATGGACCGTAGGATGGCTCCCAATAACAGAAATCATCTACATGACCGCTTCAAAGGGCTACTTGATGATGATGGGAGCGAGAAGTATACAACCATATGCACCACAAAGAGTTCTGAGACAACTGGGAAGATATCAGGTGATACCCGAAGAGGCAGACCTAAGCACTCAAGTCATTGAACTACACCCAGAAGCAACGATACCCGAGGCTTTATTTCAAAGAGATTGGAATTGTTGTCGGTATCTAAAAAGTAACACCCTGGTACCGGACCCAGCTAAGGGCGAAGTTGATCCCAATTATGCTGCTTGGTTTGAAAAGAGTCTTCATGTGTACAATGAGCCGGAGCCCGAGCCTGAACCTGTGAGGCCCGGCAAAAGGCCCCATGTTCAAGCCTTTGAAGACAAAATTCAGGAGAGGTTAGCCTGGGGGAAAAGGAAATGGAATATCAGGCCACCATCCACGATCTACGGGAAGAGTTGAGAAATTTTACCTTCAACAATGATTTACAGGCACAAGAGGTCGAGGGTGAGAAGAGAAGATTGGTTCGAGAAAATGAAGCTCTCAGGTCCCAGGTTCGACAGTTAAAATAGCAGCCGAGAATCCGGGCCGAAGCAGGAAAGATGAAAGGCTCATTTACAATCTTACTCAAAAGGTGCGTAACTATGAAGATGACCCGCAGAAAGCTGAGTTTGAACTAGCAAAAGCACAAACGATATGAAAGATGGGTCACAGGTTGGGAAAAGGCGATTGGCAACCTCGAAAGTGAAATGGCTAAACAAGCCAAAAACTTTAAGGCTGAGAGAGAACATTGTTACGCCTTAATGGCACGGTTGGAAGAGGACTTACAGCACTTGCAAGAGCAAAATCACGCTGGTACCCAGGTCTTAGAGGCTAGATCCCGTCAGATTGGTCGTCCGTTACAAGAGAAGGGCATCATAAGAGAGAGAGTTCGAAGGATTGCTGACTACATTACCATGAAATGCAGTGCGTGCGAGGACATGACAAGATCCATGTTTTTCGCCACTGTGATGATCTTTGTTTGTCAGATAATGAAAGAACTCTATCGGCTCCAAGATGACATGGCAAGTAGGCCCGCTGCAAGACCAATTGGTGTCCCTAGGGCAGGGTTGGAGGCATTGATGTTTTCTTGATTGTATTTTCTTCCTTTTTCGAGTCTGTATTTTCATGTTTCGAGTCTGCTTTCAATTCCTAGAAAAGGCATGTCCTGAGCCTTAGAGTCTTAGAAAAAGTGTGTTTCGAGTCTTTTTGTAATTCAGTATTAATGAAAATTTTAAAAAAAAACCACAAAAGTTGTTCTTTTATTTTTCGCATTTATTTCTTGAACAACGTAATGATCTGATTCACGCGGCGTCGTGATACGTAGGCAATCCTCATCGGATCCGGTCATGTTTTTGTAAATAATTTAAATAAAAGAAAGAAAACCAGAATAACAAAAAAGGGAAATAAGGAATAACAGATGAGGCAAAAAGAGAAAATAGGGCAAGAGAAGAAAAGAAAAGAAAAACAAAAAGAGTGAGAAAAGGGAAAACTGAAAGTAGAAAGAAGAAAATAGGGAAGAATAAGTAATACCGGGATGAAGCATGCAACCGTCGCAAAACATGTAGAAACACATTTAACTGTATAGGTGCATCACACCCCCAACGTGTGATTACCTATCTGTTATTTGTTTCAAACAAATCGTTTGCTGCAGTTACTACCCAGTACAGGTTTTTATAGAACGGTGGTTGGTTGTTGTGGTAACCTGGCTTCGCACCCATACCTTACTAGATCAAAGGGGAGCATCGGAATGTCTTCAGAAATGACTCTGCCAACAATTCCCATCACGGATGATAGCCCAATCTCGGGCATCCCGACCTCAGAATCAGCAGCTGCCGAAGAAAACAGAATCCTGCGTCTTCGTGTTATGGAAATGTAGGACGCTTGGGCAAATGGAAGAGAGCCGGCAAGCGCCATTCCGGGATTCCCCGAACTTTTTCCTAGATCAGGGGGTACCTCCAATGTTCCAATCAGTCACCCAAATACCCCACTAGGACATCCCACTATCTCAGCTCATTTCGTGGGAACACCTTCTAAGGTTCGCCCCCAGGTGTTCATGTCCGATGCAGCTTCAAATATCTTCACCCCCCCATGCTCAGCCACGGCATAACCTACACTGCCTAGGCCTAGTTTTGACCCCTCAGCTTTCATATTACAAACACCCCCTTTCCAAACGGAACCTTCTCAGTTTCCCACTTATACTTATCCTCAGCCGCCCCAATTTGAGTTCACTGCACGGCAAGAAAAGACTACCAAAACTCCTGAGCAAGAAGAAATTGCGAGAAAAATGAGGAGTATGGAACAAATCCTTAACAATATACAAGGTTTGAGTGGACAGAAAAGTGTGTCCTATGTTGATTTATGCATGTTCCCTCATGTGCACTTGCCATTGGGATTCAAAACCCCAAAATTTGAGAAGTACGATGGGCACGGTGACCCTATTGCTCATCTCAAGAAATATTGCAACCAGCTGCGAGAAGCCGGTGGAAAGGAAGAACTCCTCATGGCCTATTTCGGAGAAAGTCTGGTTGGCATCGCATCTGAATGGTACATGGACCAAGACATATCCCGCTGGCACATCTGGGATGATCTTGCTAGAGATTTCATCAGGCAGTTCCAGTACAACATTGATATTGCTCCAGATAGGAACTCACTGACAAACATGAAAAAGAAATCCTCAGAAAGCTTCCAGGAGTACGCAGTTAAATGGCGTGAGCAAGCATCTAGGGTAAAGCCCCCGATGGATGAGGTCGAAATGGTCACAGTTTTCCGCCAAGCTCAGGAAGCCGACTACTTCCAAAATATGATGTCCGCTATGGGTAAACCGTTCGCTGAAGCCATCAAGATTGGCAAAATGGTTGAAAATGGGTTGAAAACGGGTCGAATTCTAAGCCAATCCGCTATCAGAGCTACCTCCCAAGCCATTCAGGGTGAGTCTGGAGGAGTAGCGCAAGGCAAGAAAAAAGAAGAAACATCCACGGCAGCGTCAGGTGCAAGAAAACACCGTACTACTAGATCCCTTCTCCCAGAAAGGACCCCACATCACAATTACCCCCACCAAGACATGGCCTATGCTCCTCATCCATACACGGTCATGAATGCTCAACCTTATGTTCGGCCACTGTGAGCACGTGATTTTTGCCCTACATGAATTATTCCTAGAAATTCAAACAAAATGATTTCTTTCATTATTTTGCAATTTTGTGGATTTTTGTGACATGTTGTAGTAATTGTTTGCATTTTTGTTTATGCATTTTAACTAATGGAAAATATAAAAAATATATTTGGCTTTTGCATTTAGGATTTAGTCTCACATCTTAGGATAATTAGTAGTCAAGTTACTTTAAAAATAAAGAAAATAACAAAAATAGTTCATTTTTGTATTTTTTAACTATTAATTGTTGAATTTGTCATGAGCTTCCTTTAATTAGGACTTAATCAATTTTGAGGAAATAATTAGTTTAATCATGGGAATAAATTAGGTCTTTATTTTAATTTTGTATTTTAATAAAAAATCAGAAAATATAAATACAAAATGAAAAATAAAAAGAAAAAAAGAAAGGAAAAGAAAACAATTAACAAAAGAAAAGTGGGCTGTCCTAATGAAGACCCAAAATTGGTCCATTTTAATTGATAAATCTTAGCCCAACCAGTCCATACCCAACCCCCGTCTGTCCAGGCCCAAACCAAATCCGGTCCGCCCCGTTAGTTAACCAAATGACCCCGTATCGATGGTCTTAAATCCCAGCCGTCGAGGATCTCTGATCCAACGGCTGGAAACTGATTTAATCTTCATATTTAAGTGTCGGACCATGACCCTCCCCCCTCAAACCCGTCTTCCTCATTCACCCTCCTCAAAGAAACCCTAGTTTAGCCGCCCCCAAAATCTCCACCGTCTCCGGTGGCGACACCATCACAGACCGACCCCAAACGAACACCCTGGTATCTCCTCACTCTCCTCTCCCCCAATCTACCCTCAATTTACCTCAACTCATCACCAATCGTCTCAAATATCGGATCGAAAATCCGGTCCAAAATCTTACCTGCTCTGAATGACCCCAAATCTACACCCTAGGCTCCTCACCTCCTCCCCCTTCCATATCTAGCTTTAGTTTTCCTCAAACAACAACCGAACGGCTCGAATGTTGATTTGAAAATCTGACTCAAAACCCTAATTCTTCCAAAAGGTCCCAAAATCATACTCCAAGCCTTCCTAGACCTCCTCGGTTTGAAGTTCAAGCTGGAATCCATCGAATCCAAGTGCAAGCCCACAAATCTTGAATCTAGGGTTTGAAGAACTTTAGTCCATGTAGGCGTTCAAGCTTGTCTAAATCAGTGAGTTTTATTCTCGATTTTATTATTTCTTTGTTTTCATGAGTGTTTAATTCAATTCTATTCTTGGTGATAGTTAATATGGCTTTAGTTTCTGTGTTGTTTCATCATGATCTGATTTTACTTCTGTTAGTGTAAACGTTTAAATGTTAGTTCAATTGGATTTTCTGTTAGTTTGGATTCAATTTTGGTATGTCTGCTCTTCATCTGATAATAATAATTTGTTCGTTTGAATTCTTCAAATTGGGGTTAATTAGTCTTTTTTTTATGGTTTGATTTTGTGTTTTGAATCCGTATTTGTTCAGTAATTGTGCAGAAGTTAGTTTGTTCAGTAGCTATTCTAATTATTCTAAGTAATCGATTTAAGTCCTGTTAATGCATGATTGTGATTAAGTAATTGTTCCTAGTTCATTGATTATTTTCAAGTAAGTGTTAGGTTTAGTTTAGGGTGATTGGATATAGCTGAATAAGTTCAACCCTTTGATTAGCTATAGTTGACTTTAACTAGAGTAAAAGAGGGTGATTTCTAGTTTGGTATAGGGTTAGTAATTTCAAATTGAGTTCAGGGGTTGTTTGGGTATTTAGAATTGGGCAGAAATGCTGTAGGTTAAGCTGAAACACTTTACACTCTTCTAGAAGAGGGTCTTAGTTTAAATTTCAGTAGTTCTAGGGTGATAACTTAAGCAACAAGTCAAGACTTTAGGACTAAGGAAAAAAATCTGAAAATAAAAGAGGGGGAAAAGTGTGAGTGAAGTCTAGAAGCTTCCCCCTGAAATTTGCCTATAAAAGGCAGCCCCCTTGCCTTCATTTGCATGTTTAAGACGCCTGGAAATTCCAAAAAAATTCAGCTCCTAAATTTCCCCCTAAGAAACATGTTCTTCAAGTTTTGAGCAATCTGAAATTTGAACCTAGAACTCAAATACAAAATCTGAAACTTCAAAACTAGCAAGTTCACTTTAGATCAAAAATCCTCAGAAAAATAAAAAAAAAAATAGCACAAAAACTCCCATAAATACTGTCCTATTGGAAACCTTAGGTTAATTTCGAGATTTAGTTGTTGAGTTGCATCTTTTAGCTCAATATATGTTTACTGAAGTTTCTGAAGTCTCCTGGGTCAATTTTGAGTTAGTTTGGGTTTATTCAAGTTGTTTGTGGGTGGTTTGCTGTTTGAAATTGGTCCCGGGCTGTTGATGTTGCTTTTGGATTTATAAAAAATCTCAAGCTGCTGATTCCTGCTACTGAACTGCTGTTGAAGTCGCTGACTATACCTTCTTCTTTGCTATCTTACAATTCCAGGTACACTTCAGATGTTCATCACAATGTATATCGCGAGTTGCAAACTAGAATGAAATGACACATGTTTTGTTATTGATTCTGCACTTTTGATGTTTAGTGTATATCTGTAATTAATTGGGACTGAACTGTAGACTATTAATTCATTTAATCTCATGTGAGTTAATTTGATATTTTAAGTTAGTAAATATCAGGTTTCGTAGCTAGTTGCCATGCTTAGGTCATTAAGTTTGCTGTTGTGTTTCAAACATAGCTGGTGCCATGAATTTCTGGAATGAATGTTAAAGTTACTTGATTGTCATTTGAATAACAGAATACGTAGAGTGGCTGGTGTAGTTCAGTGGTATCATAGGTGCTAGACTGTGTAAGCATGTTTAAATTCTAAAAAAATATATATGCACAACAAATTCGAAATGTCCAGATCAAACATGACATGGTTATCAACGTACGCATGAACTCAATATGTATGAAAATTGAATTCGAAGTCAGCATATTTGATTTGAACAATTGTTAAATCCAATAATGATTCAAAAATTATTATTCTAAGGACCAATCTAACACTGGACAGGGGCTTATCTTTAGCCAAACTTGGCGGCAGTTGTTTACATCAGATTTGGGCCCAAATGTACTCATACAGGGCCCATATGGGTTGGTTCCTCATAAAACTGACTGGGTATTCCCTCTTCTTGGGCCCTGTTGGAAATTTCAAAAGTGCTGAAGACGTAAAATCATATTAAGAATACGGGGTTAAATTGTAATATAAATTTGGGCTTTCGAGTTAGGTAGCGGATTCAAATTAAGAGGTTCTCCTTTCTTGTTTGAATCTGGACTTGAACTTGAGGTCCAAATTTCTTGATCACTTTATATAATAGTAACCAATAATATTAATTAACTAGGCCCCTTTAGAGACAAAATAAATAGCCAATTATAGGTCGCTCTAGGATGGCCTTTAAATAAAAGATGAGATGAGCCTCGCCAAACAAAATGCGTAAATTGCGGAGCTCTCATTAAATGCTTATATTAAAATACTTAGAATTCGGGGCATGCCATTTAGCGAATTTCATGGCCTCCCACAAAGTTAATAATACGCTAGTTGCTTTAGGCCCGACATTTCATAATATTACCTTCCTAAACTCGGGTGCACATTTATGTGACCCAAATCCAAATCCCAACGAAGTTAAAATGTGTCAAAAATTACGGGTGCATTTATGTGACGTGGTTCGAGACGTGTTTTAACGACGTTGCAATTCCCTTTAAAATAATAAACAAAAGCGGTACAAAGTTAAAAAGCACATAGATTAAAACATGTACTAAAATCAAATAAATAAGCCAAATATGACAGTGGAGCGACCGTGCTAGAACCACGGAACCCGGGAATGCCTAACACCTTCTCCCGGGTTAACAGAATTCCTTACTCGAATTTCTGGTTCGCGGACTGTGAAACAGAGTCAATAATTTCCTCGACTCGGGATTCTAAACTAGTGACTTGGGACACCATAAATCTCTCAAGTGGCGACTCTGAATCTTTAATAAATGAATCCCGTTTCGATTGTCCTTAATTGGAAAAACTCCTTTACACCCTTACGGGGTGTAGGTAAAAAGAAGGTGTGACATTACTTATACAAAATACACGTGTCAATAAGACAATAGCAGTTGATGTAGAGAAATGACACCGAAAAGTAACGATAATGATAATACTACAATAATATTATTTGTGAGCGAAAATACATGAATTGGCTTTAGTCGTGCTGGGCACTGTCCTAACAAACTATTTCAGCAGTGTGAAATGTCTCTCCAGGATTAAACAAGCCTACCTCTATTAGGGAGGATACAGGAATCAGCAAAATAGTAAATTACAAACCCAGCTATTTTAAAAGAGGGAACAAAACAAAGTAGACTATAAATGTTTTAAAGAGGAAGAAAAGGAACGAAAGAGGCAAAGTAAAAAATATGCTGATACATGATGGCTATTTTGAAGGCCTATTTATAGGCTAATTGAGAGGCTTAGGGCATGCCAAGTGTATGACACTTGTTTTGAACTTCCCATGCAAGTTGCCACATGGATGGACATTTGTCCATTTTTGGGAAATATCACAACAGTTCCCCCACATATTTTCAAAAAATTCATACAAAGAGGAGTAAGATTAGCTGGATTTGTATGGTCCAAATGCAATATGTTTGGTGTTTTTTGGACTATGAACCAAACTTAGATCAATAAAGTTTAACTCACAGAATTACTGGTGAAATATAATATTTCTATGAACCAATAATTCTTATTGTAAGTCAAAAATTTTATCAATCACATTTCGACCCCCGGTAATTTTGCTGCTCAACGCGATTTTGCGCCCAATAGGCCATGCGCGTGCTTGGTTATTCACGAGAGCTCTAGAGAGTAGGCCAAAATCTCATAGGAGCGGCCCACTCCACTCTCATATAGGTGAATTCATCAAGTGTATACTGCTTTTAAATACACCATCCATAAGGACTATGAATTTCATTAAAAGTTATAACTCAGCCTCTCAATTAGTAGCAGTCAAGCACTCTCTTTTAGTACTTCAGTGCCAATATCGACTTGTTATTACCCATATGAACCTACTTCATGGGATCTCCAATCACATAGGTTGGGTTACCATCTCTATTGACAACATGTCGGCCTTAACCCCATCTCTTTTGAGGTTTGAAGAATTAATTTTCTTCCCAC
>NC_031999.1:10309550-10333385 GCF_001879085.1 Nicotiana attenuata
AAAGGCATGGCAAATAAAGAAAAATGAAAGCCGGGATGACGCATGCAACCAAGCGAAGTCATAATAGAAATGGTTAACTGCTTAGGTGCATTCATTCCCCAAATGTGTGATTATCTATCTATTAACGCTCTAACCGCTAACAAAGCCGTTGATGATGAGTCCAGACAGGTGGTTAAGTTGACTGGCATTCTGGCAACCCATTCCTACAACACCCGCTCTAAGGATAAGTCAAACATGGTCAACCAGGAGTTAGAAGCAAGCATTGTCGACCCGTCTAGGGAGGAGGAAGTAGTGGACGTTAATGCAATGAAGGAGGAGATGTATAAACTGAAGCAACAAATGGCCGAGATGTACCAGGCCTGGTCAAAGGGACATCCACCACCAGCCTACCCTGCTAACCCTACCTACATCCCACCGTTAACTCAGCCTCAAGATCCTTCCACAGTGAACTCATCTCCTGCATTCCCTACTTACCAGCAGTACTACGGAACCACCTCTCAAACGCCACCACCTCCACCACCCAAACAAATTCCATGCCCTCCACCACCAACTACTCCTGTGTTTGTGGCTCCTCCACCCGCCGCATTACACAGATCCTCTAGTGAACCTTTGTTCCAAACCCATGATAACCAATATTACCCACCCGAATCCACCTTTAAACCACCAGAACCACGCTCTTACACTCCCCGTCTTGATCTCTCAGCTGAAGAAGGAAAGCCTCCCGAAAACCCTGAGCAGGAGGAGATGATACGAAAGGTCAAGAGTTTAGAACAGTCGTTCAGAAATATGCAGGGTCTCGGAGGTGAAGTGAGCGTGGCCTACAAAGATTTGTGCTTGTTTCCCGATGTCCAGTTACCTGCGGGATTCAAGTTACCCAAGTTTGACATGTATGACGGACACGGTGATCCGGTGGCACATCTAAGGGGATTTTGCAGCAAAATGAGAGGAGCTGGGGGAAGGGACGAGTTATTAATGGCATACTTCAGTCAAAGTCAAATTGGTGTGGCCTTGGAATGGTACACTCGACAGGATCATGCTCGATGGTACACTTGGGATGATTTGGCCCAGGCGTTTGCATGCCATTTTCAGTATAATCTCGAAATTGTCCCGGACCGTCTGTCACTGACTAAAATTGATAAAAAGCCCGGGGAAAGCTTCAGAGGGTACGATTTTCGGTGGAGAGAACAAGCGGCAAGAGTAGATCCTCCAATGAAAGAAAGCGAGATGGTTTCTTACAGGCTTTGGAGCCCACCTACTAGGGTCACTTGGTGTCGGCAGTGGAAAAATCTTTCAACGAAGTAGTGAAAATGGGAAGTATGGTGGAGGAGGGGCTTAAGTCCAACAAAATCATGAGTTATTCTGCATTCAAGGCAACTACCCAGGCTATCCAGAGCGGCACTGGAGGGGTAGTGGGAAAGAAAAAGACAGAAGATGTAGCAGTAGTTGAATCAAGAGCTTGGTCTAGGGGCCCATCGCCATATTACAACCAACCTCGACCCCATCCCCTAACCTACCCCCACACTCCATATATCCCACCACAAGACTATCCCCACTTCTCTGTCCACCATGCCAAAACATACCCCCAACATCCTACCCATGCGCAATGGCGCGCACCCACCCCACAAAATGCTTACCTAACTCAAAACACCTAACCACCACCAAGAGCCTACAAGAATCCCCCTGGAGCAGGTTTGCGGGCCAGCCAAAATTTCAAGCAAGAGAGGGCACAGAAGCAGGAAACTTTCACCCCCTTGGGAGAGTCATATGCAGACTTGTTTGAGAAACTAAAGCAATATAACCTGATTGCACCCATTCCTCCGAACAATGCGGACAAGCGTGCAAGAGTCTTTGACCCTTCTAACAGGTGTGAATACCATTCCAATGTCCAGGGGAACGATGTCGAAAGTTGCCGGGATTTGAAAAGAGAGATAGAAAGAATGATTCAGGAAGGGATAATTGCGGTCCAGGACAGTGCCACCTAGAACATTGCACAGAAGCCTTTACCCGCACATGATGACGCATATTTTGTGGGGAAGATCCATGGTGACAGGGAGTTTGAGAGCCCTCTCAGAAACTTGTTGAATGAAGTCAATAATATTGAAATTGGTGAAGGCTCCAGCAACATTGATGCGAAACTCAGTAGTTATGATGTCATGCTTGGTAATTGGGAAGACGCTCCATTTCTTGGTCAGCCGGAGTGGAGTTTTGGTGGTTTATTTTGTTTTCATTTATGTTGTCCGGGTTATTTCAGGGTTGTAATCCGGATATTGTCTTGTGACTCAAACCCTTATATCTTTTCACTTTGCCGTGTTTGTTTAGTCGTAATAGTTTGTATAGTGCTGTCTAGGTTTGTTTGCTTGTTTTGTTGTTTAAACCCTATCACCGTCAGTCTAATGCAATTCTCAGTTTCCTGCCATTTCTAGTCATTTTGTTTAGTTTTCTTCTCCTTTTACAATTCTTTTCATGCTGGTTCTGGTGACATGACATACACGCATAATTCTCAGCCTAGTTTTTTTAAAAGTCAGTTTCCTAATGAAGCGATGAAACAATGTTGAAGATGTAAGGACATTCAAGGGAAATAAGGAAGGGCATTTTGAGATCACTTCGAGCCCAAATTGTGTGAAACTAGGGCAGACGAAACATAAAGAAATACGGTTGAAATGCATCATGCCACATCGGTTTGAAGCCAAAGGCAAGTTTGCCCCAAGTCTACAGGGACCGCTCGTGGTACCGAGATTGTTGTCCAATGGTGCTGGGTAATTGTCAAATGTAGAAGGCAAATGTGTGGATATGGTTATTAATGCTGGCGCAATCAAAAGATGTTACGTATGTTTTCCTCAGTTTGTTTAATTGTGTAGTTTGTACTTGGCATGTTTTGGAGATTGGAATGACGAAGGCATTTTGTTCTGCTATCCAAACACTTTATCCTTTGTTACCCCTTTGAGCCTTGGTTATTTTCTTGCGTACCCCTCTTTCGGAATCAATAATAAAACTCGTAAGCCCAAGCGGGGAAAGTAAGTGGAGAAACAAGAGAAAAACAATGAAAAAGAAAAAGAAGAGAAAAGAAAAGAAAAGAAAAGAAAAAAAGAAGAGAAAAGAAAAAGAAAAGAAAAGAAAAGAGAAGGAAAAGAAAAGAAATGAAAAGAAATAAAAGAAAAAGTGAAAGAAAAGGAAAGATCGCAACAACGAAGTAATTCTATGACCTGAACTACGTTTGACTTGATTCCGAAAGGATACGTAGGCAGCCTCTCTCTGAGGTTCAGTCACACCAAATAAAAATCCAAAAGTCCCCAAGAAAGAAACTGGGGCAGAAGTTGTGGTTGTTGTGAGAAATCTGATTCCGAAAGTTGTAATTTTGAGCCCATGTTGAATTGTTTTGAGCCTTTGATACCCTTTCTTCCTAACCCTGTCCAAAAGCCTGCATTAAGGTCCAAAGAAAGACCTTCTGATCAATCTTCGAGAGATGCCGAGTCAAGCGAGTAGAGGTGAACCATATCAGGGGCAACACTCCGGTCCAAACAAGGGAAATGAAGAATGAGAGAGTCTTGATGATAAATGCCCTCACGGGTACCGCAAGGCGATAAAAGCTGAGAGAAAACAAAATGAGAGAGTCTTATTGGTGAAAACCTTCACAGGCACCATAAGGCGATAGTGAGGTGAGAGAGGCTTGATGGTGAAAACCCTTCGGGCACTACAAGTCGAATAAGGATTGTGAATCAGATCGAATAAGCGGAGCATTGAAGCCCAGTTTCACGGCGAAAAGGTAAAACAAGAGCTGAACATCAGATTTGCTTAGCAGAATAGGCTGCAGGTACATGTCAAGGTCATCAGAGTCGGTATCCACATCCGATAGGTTTCTACGTTGTAGTTTTCTTGTTAGGAATCATCTCTTTCCATTATCCTTTACTCTGTTCCTTTTGTCTTATTTACTCCCTCTTCCTGAGTCTGTTTGGTCATAACAAGTGAGAAATGACTTCAAAATCTGCCACCAGCTTTCCAATTGAGCAAAACAGGATCTGGCCAGCATATCAAATCGTCATAAGTCAGAAAAAAATAGCAGGCACAGTGCGTTGGCAACAATCTACAAGCCTTGGGATCCTTGTGAAATGCAAAGGCTTGGTATTTGTCAATTCATGAACAACGCAACAAATGAAGGGTTTAGGGTGAACGGATCAAAGGTATTTTCGGTAAAACACGAAAGATTTGGTACATATCAGATGGAGGGTGTTTGGTGAACGGATCAGAGATATTTTCTACGTTAAGGGTAACCACGAAAGTGGCTAGCAAGGTCTCCAAGTGAGAATCAGTTATCAAGGCAAGTGAAGGAACAATAAACCTCAAGGCCGAGGCCAGTGGTTAAGTCAAGAAAGAACATCATGTACACGGAGTGGGGGCAATAGACGTGCTTTAGGATTCATATAAGACATAAGGGTTGTGGGAATGCCAGTTCATGCAATGCAACGAATAGAGGATATCGGGCCGCCCTCGAAGTTCATGGCCACAAAGTAACCACCACATTTTTAAACTCAGAAGTTTTCTTTGTTTGAAACAGGAACAAAGCAGTGCAAGAAAGTTGGTTCAACAATTAAAAAAAAGAGAAAAGAAAGAAAAAGAAATGGAAGAAGAGGAGAGCCGACAAAAGGGAAGTTTCTTAAATCTTTGCCTTTGCCTGTCTTGTTAGTGTGCATAAAATGCTGCCATTGCTTTTCACATTTTTCCTCCTAGGATACAAAAGGGACCTAGTCTGATGAATTTTCTCCTAGGATCAAAATCTTAGTCTGATGAATTTTTCTCCTAAGATAACAAAAAAAGGGACCTAGTCTGATGAATTTTCTCCTAGGATCAAAATCTTAGTCTGATGAATTTTTCTTCTAAGATAACAAAAAAAAAGGGACGTAGTCTGATGAAGTTTCTCCTAGGATCAAAATCATAGTATGATGAATTTTTCTCCTAAGATAGAAAACCTAGTCTGATGAACTTTCTCCTAGGATCTAAATCTTAGTCTAATGATTTTTTTTTTGCTAAGATAGACGACCTAGTCTGACGAACTTTCTCCTAGGATCAAAATCTTAGTGTGATGAATTGTTCTCCTCAGATAGAATGTAACGACCCGAACGGTCATTTTGCGTTCTAGCGCTCTGTTCAGCAGCCTGAGGCCATGAGCAGCTTCATTTCAGGCATTATGACTTGTACGCGTGGTCGGAATTAAGTTTCGGGAAGTTCAGAGTTGATTTAGAAAGAGAATTCTCATTTGGGAAGCTTACAGTTGAAAGAATGAACTAGGATTGGATTTTTGAGTAAACGACCTCGGAATCAGGATCTGAAGGTTCCAGCAGGTTTGTATGATGATTTCGGACTTGGGCGTATGCCCGGTTTGGGTTTTGGATAACCCGGGAGTGTTTTGGCGCCTATTGTGGAAGTTAGTATTTTAGAAGAAATTTCATAAGTTTGGCTTGAAGCGCATTTCAGTGTTATCGATGTCTGTTTGGGATTCCGAGACTGTGAATAGCTCCGTATGGTGATTCTGGAGTTGGAAGCGCGATCAGATGTGAATTCGGAGGTCCGTAGTTAATTTTGGAGCCATTTAGCTAAAGATAGAAATTTGAAGGTTTTTGAGAAGTTTGACCGGAGGTTGGAGTAGGTCCGTAATATCAAATATGACTTGTGTGCAAAATTTGAGGTCAATCGGATGTGATTTGATAGGTTTAAACATCGAAAGTAGAAGTTGGAAAGTTCAAAGATCATAAAGCTTTAATCGGGGTGTAATTCATGGTTTTAGCGTTGTTTGTTACGATTTGAGGCCTCGAGCAAGTCCGTAATGTGTTTTGGGACTGGTTGGTATGACTGGTTGGGGTCCCAAGGGCCTCGGGTGGATTCTGGGTGGCTAACGGATCGAATCCGGAGTTTGAAGAAGTGCTGAGGCAGCTGGTATCTGGTATTTCCGCTTCTGCGGAAATGGGACCGCAGAAGCGGCCCCGCAAAAGCGAAGAAGAAGCCGCAGAAGCGGACGAGGGCGAGGGCAGCCAGGACCGCAGAAGCGGCCCTTGATCCGCTGATGCGAAACCGTAGAAGCAGTTGGCTCATCGCAGAAGCGAAAAGGGGCTTGAGCCCAGGGACCGCAGAAGCGGAATATTTTCCGCAAAAGTGGGACCGCGGAAGCGGGATCATTTCCGCAAAAGCGAAAATCCCTGGAGGCAGAAGGTTAATTTAAAGTCGGGGATTGGCCATTTCTCTCATATTTCTCATGGCTTGGGGCAANTCGTTCAATGTAAAGGTAAGTTATCCCCATCACATTTGTGTTAAATATATAAATTACGTATGGATTTAAGTATGAAGATTAGTGTAAATTTGGGGTTTTGGTTGAAAACCTAGGAAATTAGAGATCTTGGATTTTGATTACGATTTTGAGTATGGAATTAAGAGAAAATTATATATTCGAGTTCCTAAGGTTATGAGTAAACTTTATCTTTGAAAAGTTTTTGATTCCGGGCACGTGGACCCGAGGGCATTTTGGTCAACTTTCCAATCGGGGTTAGGAATTGCTATAAATTAGTTGTAATGAATATTTGAGCATATATTAATGGATTTGCGTAACCATTGGCTAGTCTTGGAGCGTGGTGCATCAATAGGAGTCCTCGGAAGAATGTAGAATGCCGGTGTTGAGTCTTCGGAGCGAGGTGAGTCTCCTTTCTAATCTTGTGAGGGGGAATTTACCCCATAGGTGAGTTAAATTGGTTATGTGCTCCTATTTGTGGGGCGCTACGTACGCACGAGGTGACGAGAGTCCGTGCGTAGCTACTATTTGCTATTGTCCGTGTAGCTAGGGCCGAAAAGCATGAATACTTGAATTAATTGTAAATTCTTGGATAGCTCAAATTGCTTGTGTCACATGGAATTTGTAAATGAATATCTAAAGAGATTTAACCTTACTTGTAATATTTTGTTAAAAGAGGAATTGATATATGTATCGATAAGCACTCCCTAATAAGTTCTTACTTGATCGATTGAGCATGCTATATTTGGTTTAATTGTGAACCCCTTTGAAGGTTTGAATTGCTTAAATCACATTAAATTTATAAATGGATTTCTAAAAAAGGTCTTAAGCTTCGCTTCCTTGGATTATTTAAAGAGAGTTGGCTTTTCTTGGATAATTGCTCCATGTTGACTTATTGACTGACCGTCTATCTGTGTATGTTTATTTTGGAATGGGCCGAACGCCTCGACAGATTAATAGATGCATCTATAGGTGCGCCGTCGACCCTCGACAAGTGCACATTTCTTTTATGTTGGAGCGGGCCATCGCCTCGGCATGATTTGCGCATGAAATTTGTGTATATTGATGCATGAGAAATTTTAAATGAAGATATTGCCTTTCATGGCTTGATGTAAATAGATAAAATAAAGAAGAGTAAAACTTGAAAATCCCTTATTACTTGTTGAAGGTGTATTGCCTATTTTACAGCTTTGTGAGTTAAAACTGTATATATATAATCCATGATTGCCTCACATATTTAGTATATTATTATTGGACCGCTAGTGAGTGTCCGGGTTGACCATCTCGTCTCTACCCCTTTGGGATTAGGCGGGATACTCACTGAGTACACATTGATTACGTACTCATACTACACTCCTGTGCATTTTTGTTGCACAGGTATATTCTACATTAGATAGCAGCACGGATGATCTGGGGACTAAGTGAGTTGCAGTATGCAAGGCGGCCCGCAGCTTTTAAAGCCCTTTTGTAGTGAATTGTATTCCCTTTCTGTCCATTGTATTCCGGACGGGTGTTGTGTTGTATTTTATATCCTTATCAGTAGTTGCTCATGCACTTGTGACACTGGGTTCTGGGGTGAGTTTTCTTTGAAAGATGCGTATTATTAGTTATTTCTTCATTCGAATTGAAACAGAGGTTATTTTATATATGAAAAATGGAAGAAAAACTCTTAGATTTCAAAGTTATTAAAAGAGAATTTAAATTGATAATTTAGTTGGCTTGCCTGACTACGGTGTCCGGCGCCATCACGATCCGTAGTGAATTTGGGTCGTGACAACATGGTATCAGAGCACTAGGTTCCTAGGGTCTCACGAGTCATGAGCAAGTCTAGTAGAGTCTCGCGGATCGGTACGGAGACGTCTGTACTTATCCTCGGGAGGCTGTAGGACTGTTAGGAGCACTTCCCTTCTTGATTCTTTATCGTGCGATTCGATTTCATGAGAGGCTTATGCCTTTGATTCTTTTCACTCAATCTTACGCGACGCGAAGCGCTTGATGTAAATCGAAAATTGAAGAGCCGTAATGGTACTACAGATGTGATACGGGGTGTTTCTCCCGGTATAGCCTATCAGATTATTGTCGTCGCCTTATGGAGGAATATTTTATTATTTGAGCCCAGTAGCGGTAATTTCAAGGGCTTTGAGGCTAGGCACAAGTTGCCGCAATGCTTATGAAAGACTATTCTGCAGTAGTGATATGATGGTAACGTGTTGCCCACGTGTCAGGGCAGTGAATGATTTCAAGGGAGGTTTATTCAGTGCATAATCAAGAGATTTAATATGTTATTCCCGACAGTGGGAAAGGCAATCGAACTAAGGAGGGTCAGATGTGGACTGGTGGAAGTAATGAGACTTGGTAATTGCAAACGTGGTGGATTTTTTCTTCTATATTGGGGGAGCTGTTGTCCTAATTGGGCATATTAAGTTTGTCGGCGTCATGATTTTCTACAATTCGCCTTTGAGGCAAGGTATTGTGAAATAGTATCGGAGATGCAACTATCAGATATCGCAGGATGCGGTGGTTCAGGACTAAATCAGTATTTCTATTGTTAACGGTTCGAAACAGTTGACCTTCGGAAAGGTTTGGAGTTAGTAGCAAGTTGAGGATTCAAGTTCGATGAAGATAAATTTTATTATGGCAACAACCGAGCAGCAAAAGATGAGAAAGGCACGCGAGAAGTGTCAAGCGGAGTTCTAAATTGCTAAAAGGCCAGGTATACGAAGCAAAGGTTGAGTAATCGATTAAGGGGATGAGTTCCGCCAAAGTGGGAGAGTGGCGGAGATGCATATGGGTTTGCAGTGGAAGGACCACGTACCTTAAGGAGAGTTTGGAGTGATTTGATAATGTTAGTAATTGGTGATTGGGGTCTCTGGATTTAATTTGAAGTATGGGCTGTTATGCAGCAGGAGATTTGATATAACGGAAAGGAGCTGCTTGAATGAAGATGGATGAAGATAACTTTGAATTTGGAAGATGCTGCCGCACGCTTAATGGATGTCCACGAGGGGTGAATGGACTTGTGCAGCTGGAGTGTGAGCTCAGACTCAGGAAGGGTCATTGATGTCGTAGTAATTGTACCCTGTGCAGCAGTGTTGGAAGATGCCGGGGAGAGCCTTCTATAGGTGGATTAGCCAAGTGAGCAGATTAGCAGTCGCGTGGTTGGCGAGGCTTCTACGAAGAATGTTATCGGGTGTGTAGTGAAGGGATCGATCGTGCGAATGTGGTGGATGATTTAGAGTATAAGAAGGGGGTTTTTTAGAGAGATCTCAAGAATTTTGGCGGTTGATTGTGCAAGGGTATGTCAATAAGGAGTAAAAGGACGAGTGAGTTCTAGACTAGTGAAATTTTGGCTTCAAGCTAAGTGGGAGAGCCCCACCGCTTTTGATGGGGTTGCAGAGTTGATTACTTGCAGGGTTTCCGGATATTAAGCATGTTGATGGGCTATTTCAGCTACGGGGAAAGAACATAAGAGATGAATTGAGCAAGGGGATTGTTGAAGGTGTGCCATGGTTGGCCTTATTGGCTCATGATCAGATCTGAGAAGGGATTCAGGGTTTATGCCTTGTGTAAATGAAGGTTTCAAAGGAAGTGATTCCGCCGGGTGCCTCGTCGAGAGGGTATTCATGTGTTATAAGATTTATGGAATTGATTATATTCGGGGCCAAGTCAGAGCGGGTGGCTCCCAGCAGCGGTCCTAGTGAAAATCCAAAAGATGAAGTATGATGTTTAATGATTTCGAGCCTATAGGTGCAGTTGAGAATCAAGCCTATGCAGCAGCTTACGAATAGAGACTCACAAAGTTCTATGATATTTTAACTTGAGATGTAACATTTGAGAGATATGAAACGGTTCGTGGGATTGAGACAGCATGGTCTCGTGATTCGAGGTCGCTCAAGATGGGTGCATAAGGAGTATGTTATGTGTTGGAAGGAATCAGTAATGTCTTTAAGGCAATAAAAGATAGATTGGAAAGGGTAGTTGATTGGCCATAGTTGAATTTGGCATATGGGTGTTGGTAGTCAGTTTCTGCAGTGTGATCGAGTCATGTAAGTGATTTGTGATGGTATGTATCAGGCTTGTCAGCCGCTACAATTGATGTTATTCAGAAGCCTTCTATTGTTACGGCTTGTCGTGTGGAAGCAGATTCCGGAAGGGGCTATGGTGGCTTAGACCACTACTTAGAGATTTGCATATTCTACGGTTATGAAAAATTTGCCTGTGTGCTACTATAGTACTCCAGAAGTGAGTTCAGTAGAAGCTTCTTATATGATGAAGTGTTAAAATGTTAATGTTAAAATCGTGTTCTATCATATGTTGCACATTGGTGCAGTTAGTAGCATGGGAATTCGAAGTGAGGATCAAAGTTACGGCTTGGTGCTGGTAAGGATGTCTCGGGCTCGGGTGAGCAGGAAGGGAGCTTCGGTGTTTAAGGTAAGTTGGCATTGTCTTCAGCATCACCTGAGATTGGTGCTTAGTAAAGGGGGCTTGTATCATGGTTAATGATTGTTGATCGCTTTTCAGCGTTAGTGCGGTCGGTGGGTTGGAGGTAGGACCCAGTAAATTGTTATGGTAAATTGTGGGGGAGTGTCCCACAGGAAGGTTTCATAAAATGTGGCGCGTAGTCACTTTACTGATTTAAGATCTAGACCGAGTATGAGGATTGTGGTAATATAATTAATTTGAGAATTTATGCCTGGAGGGCACTCTGTTTATTGGGTTATGGACTGTGAAGGTTTGCTCCGGTTACGATGGTTGTCCTAGTGTTTTATGAGAAGAGGAAAAGTAGTATGGGCCTTTGAAGAGTTATTGGCTTAGTTCCATGTGTTCGGGATCGACTTGAGGTCGGTGGATGGGTGTAAATGTGAATTTGGGCCCTATGTCAGGCCAGTTGTGTTGATTTCAGTAACGCGCCCCTTATGTGGGAGTAGTCAAAGTGTTATTTCATTGGCAGATATATTTCATGAAATGATGTATTGCACCGTATGAATTGTGAGACGGTTTGGTAAATTCTTATGTGTTAAGGTTCTGCGTGGCGATGATGTTATGTGAGCAGGATGGCTCTTGAGACTTAGGTCCTGTATCGCACCTCAGTTGTGTTTGAGTTTCGTGGCTTATGACGCCATATGTTCCCTCAGGGATGGTATTATGCACTTAGCGTGCTTATGACCGATATTCGGTATGTTGTATAATGAGCAAATTTAGCTCGATGTATATTTCCTTATGTGAGTTCTACGTATTGATCGGTTGGCACGCCGCTATGGTTATGTTGTTCGGATCGGGTTGTGCGCCGCAACGGCGTAATGTTCAGTACAGTTCCCCATACCTGTATACTGTGTTCTGTTTCCTCTTTTCTAAGGAATGTCTGTATTAGTGCGAGAGTTAGATAATTCTTTTCAGAGTTCATTTTTCTTTTTGTATCACATTTTAAATTGGTAGCTTATTGGCACATTGTGGTATCACATGGGACTTTTGATTATGTCCGGGGTGGCTTCTTTCCTGAGCAGTTCGTACTGGGTGAGATGAGCCCATTGGATTCAGGATCAGTGCAATCCGACTATATAGAGTATGTTAAGGAGCAAGATCTCCACTTCATTCAGAATATGGTAATGTTTCTTGTCAGAAGTATAGACTCAATGATTGGTTGATTCGGCAATGATTATGAATTTCTTCACATCTCTTCTGTGGTGACGGTGTTGTAAGAGTTGGAGTAAGACATGTGTATGTTATGGGGTGCAATGGGAGCACCAGATTCGTGGAATTTCAACTAAGTTGAACAGACAATGTTATTGTGGTCCAGTGAGTAAAGTGATGCAGTGTATGAATTCAGCAAAGTTATGCAGCCATGATTGGGTACAATGTGTGGTGGTTGAAATGGTGACCTTATGTTAAAAACAGGTCGGGCATAGAATTCCGGATGTTGGAATTGGGCTTTAAGGCGTATCTGCTTGAATAAAAGAGAATATCTTTAGAATTGATCGGGCTAATGTGCTCAACTGAGTTGTGATGGCATGGGAAGGTGCATGAGAAGTTAACCAGTGACTTCAGACTACTCCAGTATAGTTCTCAGCACGTTCGAGGACGAACGTATGTTTAAGTGGGAGAGAATGTAACGACCCGACCGGTGGTTTTGGGTTCTAGCGCTCTGTTCAGCAGCCCGAAGCCATGATCAGCTTCATTTCAGGCATTATGACTTGTACGCGTGGTCGAAATTAAGTTGCGCGAAGTTCAGAGTTGATTTAGAAAGAGAATTCTCATTTGGGAAGCTTACAGTTGAAAGTCCGTAATGTGTTTTGGGATTGGTTGGTATGACTGGTTGGGGTCCCGGGGGCCTCGGGTGGATTCCGGGTGGCTAACGGATCGAATCCGGAGTTTGAAGAAGTGCTGAGGCAGCTGGTATCTGGTATTTCCGCTTCTGCGGAAATGGGACCGCAGAAGCGGCCCCGCAAAAGCGAAGAAGAAGCCGCAGAATCGGACGAGGGCGAGGGCAGCCAGGACCGCAGAAGCGGCCCTTGATCCGCTGATGCGAAACCGCAGAAGCGGTTGGCTCATCGCAGAAGCGAAAAGGGGCTTGAGCCCAGGGACCGTAGAAGCGGAATATTTTCCGCAAAAGCGGGACCGCGGAAGCGGGATTATTTCCGCAAAAGCGAAAATCCCTGGAGGCAGAAGGTTAATTTAAAGTCGGGGATTGGCCATTTCTCTCATATTTCTCATGGCTTGGGGCGATTTTGGAGAGCTTCAATGAGGGGATTTTCGTCGTCAATGTAAAGGTAAGTTATCCCCATCACATTTGTGTTAAATATATCAATTACGTATGGATTTAAGTATGAAGATTAGTGTAAATTTGGGGTTTTGGTTGAAAACCTAGGAAATTAGAGATCTTGGATTTTTGATTACGATTTTGAGTATGGAATTAAGAGAAAATTATATATTCGAGTTCCTATGGTTATGGGTAAACTTTATCTTCGAAATTTTGTTGATTCCGGGCACGTGGACCCGAGGGCGTTTTGGTCAACTTTCCAATCGGGGTTAGAAATTGCTATAAATTAGTTGTAATGAATATTTGAGCATATATTAATGGATTTGCGTAACCATTGGCTAGTCTTGGAGCGTGGTGCATCAATTGGAGTCCTCGGAAGAATGTAGAATGCCGGTGTTGAGTCTTCGAAGCGAGGTGAGTCTCCTTTCTAATCTTGTGAGGGGGAATTTACCCCATATGTGAGTTAAATTGGTTATGTGCTCCTATTTGTGGGGGGCTACGTACGCACGAGGTGACGAGAGTCCGTGCGTAGCTACTATTTTCTATTGTCCGTGTAGCTAGGACCGAAAAGCATGAATACTTGAATTAATTGTAAATTCTTGGATAGCTCAAATTGCTTGTGTCACATGGAATTTGTAAATGAATTTCTAAAGATATTTAACCTTACTTGTAATATTTTGTTAAAAGAGGAATTGATATATGTATCGATAAGCACTCCCTGATAAGTTCTTACTTGATCGATTGAGCATGCTATATTTGGTTTAATTGTGAACCCCTTTGAGGGTTTGAATTGCTTAAATCACATTAAATTTATAAATGGATTTCTAAAAAAGGTCTTAAGCTTCGCTTTCTTGGATGATTTAAAGAGAGTTGGCTTTTCTTGGATAATTGCTCCATGTTGACTTATTGACTGACCATCTATCTGTGTGTGTTTATTTTGGAACGGGCCGAACGCCTCGACAGATTAATAGATGCATCTATAGGCGCGTCGTCGACCCTCGGCAAGTGCACATTTCTTTTCTGTTGGAGCGGGCCGTCGCCTCGGCATGATTTGCGCATGATATTTGTGTATATTGATGCATGAGAAATTTTAAATGAAGATATTGCCTTTCATGTCTTGATGTAAATGGATAAAATAAAGAAGAGTAAAACTTGAAAATCCCTTATTACTTGTGGAAGGTGTATTGCCTATTTTACAGCTTTGTGAGTTAAAACTTTATATATATAATCCATGATTCCCTCACATATTTAGTATATTATTATTGGACCGCTAGTGAGTGTCCAGGTTGACTATCTCGTCTCTACCCCTTCGGGATTAGGCGGGATACTCACTGAGTACACGTTGATTACATACTCATACTACACTTCTGTGCATTTTTGTTGCACAGGTATATTCTACATTAGATAGCAACACGGATGATCTGGGGACTAAGTGAGTTGCAGTATGCAAGGCGGCCCGCAGCTTTTAAAGCCCTTTTCTAGTGAATTGTATTCCCTTTCTGTCCATTGTATTCGGAACGGATGTTGTGCTGTATTTTATATCCTTGTCAGTAGTTGCTCATGCACTTGTGACACCGGGTTCTGGGGTGAGTTTTCTTTGAAAGATGCGTATTATTAGTTATTTCTTCATTCGAATTGAAACAGAGGTTATTTTATATATGAAAAATGGAAGAAAAACTCTTAGATTTCAAAGTTATTAAAAGAGAATTTAAATTAATAATTTAGTTGGCTTGCCTGACAACGGTGTCCGGCGCCATCACGATCCGTAGTGGATTTGGGTCGTGACATAGAAAACCTAGTCTGATGGACTTTCTATTAGGATCTAAATCTTAGTATGATGAACTTTCTCCTAGGATCAAAATCTTAGTCTGATGAATTGTTCTCCAAAGATAGAAAATCTCGTCTGATGGACTTTCTCCTAGGGTCAAAATCTTAGTCTGATGAATCTTTCTCCTAAGAGAGAAGACCTAGTCTGATGAATTTGCTAGTCAAATGTCCTTGGTTTTACTCACAGGAGACGTACATTCCAATCAAGTCTTTAGTTTTATTCTCATCATTGCATCAATAGCTTAGGTGATCTATATTTTGCTAACAACTCAAAAATCTTCCTAGCACCAAACTGGGGCAGAAAATTTTCTTTGTTTGTCTGTTTTGTTGAAGTCAGGAGCCCACCTGCAGAAGAAGGGAATACATTTCAAGTGTCAGCAATCAGGAGCCCACCTGGAGAATAGAGGCATATATTTCAAATTTCAACAATCAAGCATCACTCGGAGGAATGGCGAAACATCTCCGATCACAATTCAAGGAAAAAACGTAAGAACTCCATCGGACGGATACAAGTTCAAGGCAACGAGAACAGCAAGATCAAGACATAGATAGGACTTTTGTAATTCATAGATCATAGCTTAGGCTAGCTTCTTTTATTTTGACACGGTGTAATACGGGGGTCAGCAAGCAGTAGCACCAGCAACAGCAGTGAAATCATAGCTCCTGGTAGTCCCAGCTACCAAACCTCCCCGAACTACACTGACCAGATTCCTTTTTAGCCAAGGATATGTAGGCAACCTCTGAAGCCGGGTGCGGTCAACTCTTTCAAAATGCTTCACACAGAATATTCAAACGGGCAAAAATCGCTCGTATCTACTATCTTTGCCCGAAAACTTTTCGTGTTCTCGAGCAAAGAGGGGCAGCTGTGAGCACGTGATTTTTTGCCCTACATGAATTATTCCTAGAAATTCAAACAAAATGATTTCTTTCATTATTTTGTAATTTTGTGGATTTTTGTGACATGTTGTAGTAATTGTTTGCATTTTTGTTTATGCATTTTAACTAATGGAAAATATAAAAAATATATTTGGCTTTTGCATTTAGGATCTAATCTCACATCTTAGGATTAATTAGTAGTCAAGTTACTTTAAAAATAAATAAAATAACAAAAATAGTTTATTTTTGCATTTTTTAACTATTAATTGTTGAATTTGTCATGAACTTCCTTTAATTAGGACTTAATCAATTTTGAGGAAATAATTAGTATAATTTTGGGAATAAATTAGGTCTTTATTTTAATTTTGCATTTTAATAAAAATCAGAAAATATAAATACAAAATGAAAAATAAAAAGAAAAAAAGAAAGGAAAAGAAAACAATTAACAAAAGAAAAGTGGGCTATCCTAATGAAGATCCAAAATTGGGCCATTTTAATTGATAAATCTTAGCCCAACCAGTCCATACCCGACCCCCGTGTGTGCAGGCCCAAACCAAATCCGGTCCGCCCCGTTACTTAACCAAACAACCCCGTTTCAATGGTCTTAAATCCCAGCCGTCGAGGATCTCTGATCCAACAGCTGGGAACTGTTTTAATCTTCATATTTAAGTGTCGGACCATGACCCCCCCTCAAACCCGTCTTCCTCATTCACCCTCCTCAGAGAAACCCTAGTTTAGCCGCCCCCAAATCCCCACCGTCTCCGGTGGCGGCACCATCACAGACCGGCCCCAAACGAACACCCTGATATCTCCTCACTCTCCTCTCCCCAAATCTACCCTCAATTTACCTCAACTCATCACCAGTCGTCTCAAATATCGGATCGAAATTCCGGTCCAAAATCTTACCTGCTCTGAATGACCCCAAATCTACACCCTAGGCTCCTCACCTCCTCCCCCTTCCATATCAATCTTTAGTTTTCCTTGAACCACAACCGAACGGCTCGAATGTTGATTTGAAAATCTGACTCAAAACCCTAATTCTTCCAAAAGGTCCCAAAATCATACCCCAAGCCTTCCTAGTGCAAGCCCACAAATCTTGAATCTAGGGTTTGAAGAACTCTAGTCCATGTAGGCATTCAAGCTGGTCTAAATCAGTGAGTTTTATTCTCGATTTTATTATTTCATTGTTTTCATGAGTGTTTAATTCAATTGTGTTCTTGGTAATAGTTAATATGGCTTTAGTTTCTGTGTTGTTTCATCATGATCTGATTTTACTTCTGTTAGTGTAAACGTTTAAATGTCAGTTCAATTGGATTTTCTGTTAGTTTTGTTTCAATTTTGGTATGTCTGCTCTTCTTCTGATAGTAATAATTTGTTCGTTTGAATTCTTTAAGATTGGGGTTAATTAGTCTTTTTTTTAATGGTTTGATTTTGTGTTTTGAATCCGTATTTGTTCAGTAATAGTGCAGAAGTTAGTTTGTTCAGTAGCTATTCTAATTAGTATAAGTAATCGATTTAAGTCCTGTTAATGCATGATTGTGATTAAGTAATTGTTCCTAGTTCATTGATTATTTTCAAGTAAGTGTTAGGTTTAGTTTAGGGTGATTGGATATAGCTGAATAAGTTCAACCCTTTGATTAGCTATAGTTGACTTTAACTAGAGTAAAAGAGGGTGATATCTAGTTTGGTATTGGGTTAGTAATTTCAAATTGAGTTCAGGGGTTATTTGGGTATTTAGAATTGGGGCAGAAATGTTGTAGGTTAAGCTGAAACACTTTAGACTCTTCCAGAAGAGGGTCTTAGTTTAAATTTCAGTAGTTCTAGGGTGATAACTTAAGCAACATGTCAAGACTTTAGGACTAAGGAATAAAATCTGAAAATAAAAGAGGGGGAAAAAGTGTGAGTGAAGTCTAGAAGCTTCCCCCTGAAATTTGCCTATAAAAGGCAGCCCCCTTGCCTTCATTTGCAAGTTTCAGGCCTGGAAATTCCAAAAAATTCAGCAGCTAAATTTCCCCCTAAGAAACATGTTCTTCAAGTCTTGAGCAATCTGAAAATTTGAACCTGGAATTCAAATACAAAATCTGAAACTTCAAAGCTAGCAAGTTCACTTTAGATAAAAAATCCTCAGAAAAACCAAAAAAATAGCACAAAAACTCCCAAAAATACTGTCCTATTGGAAACCTTAGGTTAATTTCGAGATTTAGTTGTTGAGTTGCATCTTCTAGCTCAATATATGTTTACTGAAGTTTCTGAAGTCTCCTGGGTCAATTTTGGGTTAGTTTGGGTTTATTCAAGTTGTTTGAGGGTGGTTTGCTGTTTGAAATTGTTCCTAGGCTGTTGACGTTGCTTTTGGATTTATAAAAAATCTCAAGCTCTGATTCCTGCTACTAAACTGCTGTTGAAGTCGCTGACTATACCTTCTTCTTTGCTATCTTACAATTCCAGGTACACTTCTGATGTTCATCACAATGTGTATCGCGAGTTGCAAACTGAAATGAAATGACGCATGTTTTGTTATTGATTCTGCACTTTTGATGTTTTAGTGTATATCTGTAATTAATTGGGACTGAACTGTAGACTATTACTTCATTTAATCTCATGTGAGTTAATTTGATGTTTTAAGTTAGTAAATATCAGGTTTCGTAGCTAGTTGCCATGCTTAGGTCATTAAGTTTGCTGTTGTGTTTCAAACATAGCTGGTGCCATGAATTTCTGGAATGAATGTTAAAGTTACTTGATTGTCATTTGAGTAACAGAATACATAGAGTGGCTGGTGTAGTTCAGTGGTATCACAGGTGCTAGAATGTGTAAGCATGTTTAAATTCTAAAAATATATATGCACAACAAATTCGAAATGTCCAGATCAAACATGACATGGTTATCAACGTACGCATAAACTCAATATGTATGAAATTTGAATTCGAAGTCAACATATTTGATTTGAACAATTGTTAAATCAAATAATGATTCAAAAATTATTATTCTAAGGACCAATCTAACATTGGACAGGGGCTTATCTTTAGCCAAACTTGGCGGCAGTTGTTTTCATCAGATTTGGGCCCAAATGTACTCATACAGGGCCCATATGGGTTGGTTCCTCATAGAACTGACTGGGTATTCCCGCTTCTTAGGCCCTGTTGGAAATTTCAAAAGTGCTGAAGACGTAAAATCATATTAGGAATACGGGGTTAATTTGTAATATAAATTTGGGCTTTCGAGTTAGGTAGCGGATTCAAATTAAGAGGTTCTCCCTTCTTGTTTGAATCTGGACTTGAACTTGAGGTCCAAATTCCTTGATCACTTTATATAATAGTAACCAATAATGTTAATTAACTAGGCCCCTTTAGAGACAAAATAAATAGCCAATTATAGGTCGCTCTAGGATGGCCTTTAAATAAAAAATGAGACGAGCCTCGCCAAACAAAATGCGTAAATTGCGGGGCTCTCATTAAATTCTTATACTAAAATACTTAGAATTCGGGGCATGCCATTTAGCGAATTTCATGGCCTCCCGCAAAGTTAATAATATGCTAGTTGCTTTAGGCCCGGCATTTAGTAATATTACCTTCCTAAACTCGGGTGCACATTTATTTGACCCAAATCCAAATCACAACGAAGTTGAAATGTGTCAAAAATCACAGGTGCATTTATGTGACGTGGTTCGAGACATGTTTTAACGATGTTGCAATTCCTTTTAAAATAACAAACAAAAGCGGTTCAAAATTAAAAAGCACATAGATTAAAACATGTACTAAAATCAAATAAATAAGCCAAATATGATAGTGGAGCGACCGTGCTAGAACCACGGAACCCGGGAATGCCAAACACCTTCTCCCGGGTTAACAGAATTCCTTACTCGGATTTCTGGTTCGCGGACTGTTAAACAGAGTCAATAATTTCCTCGACTCGGGATTCTAAACCGGTGACTTGGGACACCATAAATCTCTCAAGTGGCGACTCTGAATCTTTAATAAATAAATCCCATTTCGACTGTCCTTTAATTGGAAAAACTCCTTTACCCCCTTGCGGGGTGTAGGTGAAAAAGGAGGTGTGACGGCTCCTGGTAGTCCCAGCTACCAAACCTCCCCGAACTACACTGACCTGATTCCTTTTTAGCCAAGGATATGTAGGCAACCTCCGAAGTAGGGTGCGGCCAAATCTTTCAAAAATGCTTCACACGGAGTGTTCAAACGGGCAAAAATCGCTCGTATCCGCTCACTTATCTTTTCCCGAAAACTCTTCGTATTCCCGAGCAAAGAGGGGCAGCTGTGAGCACGTGATTTTTGCCCTATATGAATTACTCCCAAAAATTCAAACAAAATGATTTCTTTCATTATTTGCAATTTTGTGGATTTTTTGTGACATTTTATGTTAATTGTTTGCATTTTGTTTCTGCATTTTAATTGATGAAAAATACAAAATATACTTGGCATTTTCATTCAGGGTTTAATTTCACATTTTAGGATTAATTAGTAATTAAGTTACTTTAAAAATAAAGAAAATAACAAAAATAGTTCATTTTTGCAATTTTTAACTATTAATTGTTGAATTTGTCATGAGCTTCCTTTAATTAGGACTTAGTCAATTTTGAGGAAATAATTAGTTTAATTTTGGGAATAAATTAGGTCTTTATTTTAATTTTGCATTTAAGAAAAATCGGAAAATATAAACACAAAATAAAAAATAAAAAGGAAAAAAGAAAGGAAAAGAAAACAATTAACAAAAGAAAAGTGGGTTGTCCTAATGAAGACCCAAAATTGGGCCATTTTAATTGATAAATCTTAGCCCAACCAGTCCATACCCAACCCCCGTCTTTCCAGGCCCATACCAAATCCGGTCCGCTCCGTTACTTAACCAAATGACCCCGTTTCGATGGTCTTAAATCCCAGCCGTCGAGGATCTCTGATCCAACGGCTGGCAACTGATTTAATCTTCATATTTATGTGTCGGACCATGACCCCCCCCCCAAACCCGTCTTCCTCATTCACCCTCCTTAGAGAAACCCTAGTTTAGCCGCCCCCAAATCCCCACTGTCTACGGTGGCGGCACCATCACAGACCAGCCCCAAACGAACACCCTGATATCTCATCACTCTCCTCTCCCCAAATCTACCCTCAATTTACCTCAACTCATCACCAATCGTCTCAAATATCGGATCGAAAATGCGGTCCAAAATCTTACCTGCTCTGAATGACCCCAAATCTACACCCTAGGCTCTTCACCTCCTCCCCCTTCAATATCTAGCTTTAGTTTTCCTCGAACCACAACCGAACGACTCGAATGTTGATTTGAAAATCTAACTCAAAACCCTAATTCTTCCAAAAGGTCCCAAAATCATACCCCAAGCCTTCCTAGAACTCCTCGTTCTGAAGTTCAAGCTGGAATCCATCGAATATGTCACGACTCGGATTTCCCACCCTCGGGAGTCGTGATGGCGCCTACTAATAGGAGCTAGGCAAGCCAATTAATTTAACACTTCTCTCAACATCATTAACAGTATAAAGAAGAACGAGGCAATTAATATAAAAGCGGAAGTCTCGAAACATAAATAACTGTAACCAAGTGCGGAAATTCAAATACACCTCTACCCAGATCTGGTGTCAATAACTCACGAACTTCTACTGATTGCTAAATACAAAGTCTGAATAAGAATACAGTACTGTCTGATCCGATACAAGGGAAATCAAACGAAAGACAGAGATAAGAGAGACTCCGGGCCATGCGGACGCCTGCAAGGCTACCTCGGAAATCTTCGGACTGAAGTAAGCTCCCAACGCTCCTACTGCTGTCCAAAAGCTCCTGTTCCGGTACTATGATCTGTGCAAAAAGCACAAAAGTGTAGCATCAGCACAACCGACCCCATGTGCTGGTAAGTGCCTGGCCTAACCCTGGCAAAGTAGTGACGAGGCTAGACAGGACCTACCAAAACAACCTGTGCAGATATATATATACAAAGGACACAGAAATAACAACAGAGAACATCAACTAAAAAGGGGAAGGGGGCATGCTCGGGGAAAATACAGCGAATACAGATCAACGGATATAACGACGAAACTATCTCAATACCATAGCTCATATATAAGTGGTCGGCGCGCCACACGATCCCATTTCTTAATTCATAAGTGGACGGCGTGCCACGTGATCCCATTTCATAATATATAAGTGGTCGGCGTGCCACACGATCCCATTTCATAATATATATATATATATAAGTGGACGGCGTGCCACACGATCCCATATTATAGAATATAAGTGGACGGCGTGCCACACGATCCCATATCATAGTATATAAGTGGACGTCGTGCCACACGATCCCATATTATAGTTCAAAATATCTGGCTTTGTAAAGAAGGCCCCATTAGGGGAATTCGACAACATAACACTTTAACCCGGCAAGGGTACAGCTAACAACCCAAATATCCCGGCAAGGAGAGTACATAATAATAGTCAACACGTCCCGGCAAGGGAATAATCACAACACATCCTCTTTTAAATCACTTCTTTCTCAACTATCACATTCTTGTTCGAGCCAACGCTCCAAAATATACCAATCACAATTCTTCCTCAACTGCTCACATTATATGAAATTTATCAATTAAGCAAGGAAGTTGTGTCACATCATTCGAATTAAAAGCAATTAAGACTCACGGTGATGCTAGACTCCGGGGCATAGATAAACGTCACCATGCCTATACACCGTACTCCACATTTAGCAAGTAGCAAACAACATCCTAATCATATTCCCTCAAGCCAAAGTTAGAACAAACACTTACCTCGGTCCAAGAATAGCAATCAACTCTCTAATACCATCTTTCCTCTACAATCGAACTCCGAAACAATGATATCTAGGCATAATTAGTTCAATAATATCATAAGGGCTCAAAAACATAATCCCATAGCCTAGAAATGAAATTCCTATCTTTCTTCCAAAAATACCAAAATTCGACACCGGTCCCACATGGTCCAAACACGAGGCTCGGACCAAAACCCAATCACCCATAACCCCACGAGTTCAAATATATAATTTTTTTTAAGATTCGACCCCAAATTGAGGTTGAATCACCCAAAATTCTCAAAACCCTCACTCTACCCAAAACCCCTAATTTCTACTTTGATTTCATGATTTAGGGCTAGGAATTTAGTAATTAATAGAGGAAATTGAAGAAAACAAGTTGAACAATGCTTACCCAAGAAGTTTTGATGAAAGAGAGCTCCAATGGACGCCTAAGTGCTTGGAGAAGAAAGGAGTTCGTGTATTTTTATGAAAATCCCGAGCTACTGTTCTGTTTTTTAACTAAAAATTCGCTGGGCAAAATTGCCCTTCGTTTTCGCGGGAGAGGGGCCGCGTTCGCGAAGGGTAAACCGGGTAGGCTATCGCGATCGCGTGGAGAGAGACGCGAACGCATAGAAGGAAGTTACTGGGGTCCAGGAACTGTTCTATGCGAACGCGTGGGACTTCACGCGAACGCGATGAAGGAGTTCTATAGAGCTACGCGATCGTGAGGGTACAAACGCGAACGCGAAAGGGAAAAGGAGACTCAGATCTCAGGGTCAAATAACCCTACGCGAATGCAGGGCTGGAACGCGTTCACGAAGAAAGAGGGAGTAAGGCATCGCGAACGCGGGATGAAGAACGTGATCGCGAAGATGAAATGGGCGCTGCAACAGCTGAAGCAAATCTGCTATTTTCAAGTGTAAAAACCNCCCGAACACCTCCAATTCACTCCCGAGCCCCTGGGGCCTCTAACCCGAATCACACACACCTAACTCAATAACGATCCTACGAACCTTACTCGAGCGATCAAATCGCAAAACTACATCAAAAATCCATGAACTCTAGCCCTCAACGTATCCATCAACTTTACATTTACAAAACTTTCATATTTTAACGATACTTTAGGTACCCAAACTAACGTCAAAGTCGACATCCCGATTTCCGACCTACTACTTTAGTAGAAAACGTTGCTTTAAAACGCAAATACTTTAAAAGGACCTTGTAAACCCGGGGGTCTCGGGGTAAACCCAAAAAATCCGGGTAAAGCCCCGGTAAGTTAACCCACGTAAAGTTCCTTTTCCCGAAAAATTCCCGAAATTTTTTACC
>NC_031999.1:10333405-10336862 GCF_001879085.1 Nicotiana attenuata
GTAGGCTATCGCGATCGCGTGGAGAGAGATCGCGTGGAGAGAGACGCGAACGTGTAGAAGGAAATTGCTGGGGTCCAGGAACTGTTCTATGCGAACGCGTGGGATTTCACGCGAACGCGATGAAGGAGTTCTATAGAGCTACGCGATCGTGAGGGTACAAACGCGAACGCGAAAGGGAAAAGGAGACTCAGATCTCAGGGTCAAATAACCCTACGCGAATGCAGGGCTGGAACGCGTTCACGAAGAAAGAGGGAGTAAGGCATCGCGAACGCGGGATGAAGAACGTGATCGCGAAGATGAAATGGGCGCTGCAACAGCTGAAGCAAAATCTGCTATTTTTCTAAGTGTAAAAACACCCCGAACCACCTCCAATTCACTCCCGAGCCCTCGGGGCTCCTAACCAATCACACACACTAACTCAATAAGATCCTACGAACTTACTCGAGCGATCAAATCGCCAAAATAACATCAAAAATCATTGAATCTAGCCTCAAGATCATCATTTACATTTCAAACTTCATATTTTAGATATTTAGGTCCGAAACACGTCAAGTGACATCCGATTTCGACCAATCTTTATAGAAAGTGCTTAACACATATTTAAGACTTGTACCGGGCGTCGGAACCAAAATACGAGCCCGATACCATAGTCTTTCAATCAATTTTCATTTCTAATTTCCTTAAAAATTTCAGAAAAACAATTTCACAGAAAAATTCATTTCTCGGGCTCTCGACCTCGAAATTCGACTCCGGGCATATGCCCGAGTCTCATATTTTTCTACGGACCCTCCGGGACCGCCAAATCACGGGTCCGGGTCCATTTACCAAAAATGTTGACCAAAGTCAACTTTAATCATTTTAAAGCCACATTTTGAATTTTTTTCACAGAATTTAACATATAAGCTTTCCGGCTACGTGCCCGGACTGCGCACGCAAATCGAGGCAAGAAAAAATGAGGATTTCGAGGCCTCGGAAGCACGGATGAGAGAAATCCGGTGATGACCCTTTGGGTTGTCACATTCTCCACCTCTAAGACAACCGTTCGTCCTCGAACGGACAAAAGAAAGAAGTACCTGAGTCGGGAAATAGATGAGGATAACGGCTCCGCATAACTCTTTTGCCGCGACTGAGCCGAACGAAGCTTGTCCTGAATGATCTTGACCTTATCCAAGGCCTACTGAACTAAATCTGTACCCAATAACCGAGCCTCCCCCGGCTCAAACCATCCGACTGGAGACCGACATCGCCTACCATACAACGCCTCATATGGAGCCATCTGAATGCTGGACTTGTAGTTGTTGTTGTAGGCGAACTCTGCTAAAGGCAAAAACTGGTCCCACGAGCCTCCGAAATCAATGACACAGGCTCGGAGTATATCCTCCAATATCTGAATTGTCCTCTCGGACTGGCCGTCCGTTTGAGGATGGAACGCTGTGCTCAACTGAACCTGGGTGCCCAACCCCTGCTGAACTGCTCTCCAGAAGTGCGAGGTAAACTGCGTACCCCAATCCAAAATAATAGATACCGGCACCCCATGAAGGCGAACAATCTCTCGGATGTAGATCTCAGCTAACCTCTCCGATAAATAAGTGGCTGCAACAGGAATAAAATGCGCTGACTTGGTCAGCCTATCAACAATGACCCAAATAGCATCAAACTTCTTCCGAGTCATCGGAAGTCCAATAACGAAATCTATGGTAATCCTCTCCCACTTCCACTCGGGAAGCTCAATCCTCTGAAACAAACCACCAGGCCTCTGATGCTCATACTTAACCTGCTGACAGTTCAAACATCGAGCCACATATGCAACAATATCTTTCTTCATCCTACGCCACCAATAAAGCTGCCGCAAGTCCTGATACATCTTCGCGGCGCCCGGGTGAATAGAATACCGAGAACTATGGGCCTCCGCTAAGATCAACTCTCGAATCCCATCGACATTGGGCACATAAACTCGCCCCTGCAACCTCAAAACACCATCATCATCTAAGGTCACCTTCGTGGCACCTCCACGCTGCACCGTGTCTCTCAGGACACACAAATGGGGATCATCAAACTGCCGATCACGGATACGCTCCAATAATGAAGAACGAGCGACCGTACAAGCTAACACTCTGCTAGGCTCAGAAATGTCCAACCTCACAAATCGATTGGCCAGGGCCTGAATATCCAAAGCAAGCGGTCTCTGGCCGACCGGAACATAAGCAAGACTACCCATGCTGGCGGACTTCCTACTCAATGCATCGGCCACCACATTGGCTCTCCCTGGGTGGTACAAAATAGTAACATCATAATCCTTCAACAACTCTAACCACCTCCGCGGCCTCAAGTTCAACTCCTCCTGCTTGAACAAGTATTGCAGACTCTTGTGATCAGTGTACACCTCACACGTCACACCATATAGGTAATGCCTCCAAATCTTCAAAGCATGAACAATGGCCGCCAACTCGAGATCATGAACCGGATAATTCTTCTCGTGGATCTTCAACTGCCTCGAAGCATAAGCAATGACTCTGCCATCCTGCATCAATACCGCACCAAGCCCAATACGAGAAGCATCACAATAAACTGTATAAGGCCCTGAGCCCGTGGGCAAAACCAATATCGGTGTCGTAGTCAGAGCTGTCTTGAGCTTCTGAAAGCTCGCCTCACACTCATCCGACCATCTGAACTGGGCACCCTTCTGGGTCAATCTGGTCATCGGGGCTGCTATGGATGAAAATCCCTCCACTAATCGGCGGTAATAACCTGCTAACCCCAAGAAACTCCGAATCTCTGAAGCCGATGCTGGTCGAGGCCAGTTATTGACTGCCTCAATCTTCTTCGGGTCCACCTGAATACACTCTGCTGATACAACATGACCCAGAAATGCAACCGAACTCAACCAGAACTCGCACTTCGAGAACTTTACCAAGTGCGGAAATTCAAATACACCTCTACCCAGATCTGGTTCACTAACTACCGAACTTTCTACTGAATGCTAAATACAAAGTCTAAATAAGAATACAGGTACTGTCTGATCCGATACAAGGGAAATCAAATGAAAACAGAGATAAGAGTGACTCCGGGCCACGCGGACGCCAGCAAGGCTACCTCGGAAATCTCCGGACTGAAGTAAGCTCCCAACGCTCCTACTGCTGTCCAAAAAGCCTCCTGCTCTGTCTATGATCTGTTTTGCAAAAAGCACAGAAGTGTAGCATCAGCACAACCGACCCCATGTGCTGGTAAGTGCCTGGCCTAACCCCGACGAAGTAGTGACGAGGCTAGACAGGACCTACCAAAACAACCTGTGTAGATATATATATACAAAGGCAACAGAAATAACAACAGAGAACATCAACTAAAAAGGGGAAGGAGGCATGCTCGGGGAAAATACAACGAATACAGATCAACGGATATAACGACGAAACTATCTCAAACCATAGCTCATATATAAGAATGGTCGGCGCACACCACG
>NC_031999.1:10337827-10340938 GCF_001879085.1 Nicotiana attenuata
CCACACGATCCCATTTCTTAATTCATAAGTGGACGGCGTGCCACACCCCATTTCATAATATAATAAGTGGTCGGCGTTCCACACGATCCTATTTCATAATATATATATATATATATGTGGACGGCGTCCCACACTATCCCATATTATAGAATATAAGTGGACAGCGTGCCACACGATCCCATATCATAGTATATAAGTGGACGGCGTGCCAAACGATCCCATATTATAGTTCAAAATATCTGACTTTGTAAAGAAGGCCCCATTAGGGGAATTCGACAACATAACACTTTAACCCGGCAAGGGTACAACTAACAGCCCAAGTATCCCGGCAAGGGAGAGTACATAATAATAGTCTACACGTCCCGGCAAGGGAATAATCACAACACATCCTCTTTTAAATCACTTTTTTCTCGAATAGCACATTCTTGTTCGAGCCAACGCTCCAAAATATACCAATCACAATTCTTCCTCAACCACTCACATTATATGAAATTTTTCAATTAAGCAAGGAAGTGGTGTCACATCATTCGAATTAAAAGCAATTAAGACTCACGGTCATGCTAGACTCCGGTGCATAGATAACCGTCACCATGCCTATACACCGTACTCCACATTTAGCAAGTAGCAAATAACATCCTAATCCTATTCCCTCAAGCGAAAGTTAGAACAAACACATACCTCGGTCCAAGAATAGCAATCAACTCTCTAATACCGCCTTTCCTCTACAATCCAACTCCGAAACAATGATATCTAGGCATAATTAGTTCAATAATATCAATAAGGGCTCAAAAACATAATCCCATAGCCTAGAAATGAAATTCCTATCATTCTTCCAAAAATACCAAAATTCGACACCGGTCCCACATGGTCCAAACACGAGGCTCGGACCAAAACCCAATCACCCATAACCCCACGAGTTCAAATATATAATTTATTTCAAGATTCGACCCCAAATTGAGGTTGAATCACCCAAAATCCCCAAAGCCCTAACTCTACCCAAAACCCCCATTTTCTACTTTGATTTCAAGGTTTAGGGCTAGGAATTTAGTAATTAATAGAGGAAATTGAAGAAAACAAGTTGAACAATGCTTACCCAAGAAGTTTTGACGAAAGGGAGCTTCAATGGACACCTAAGTGCTTCGAGAAGAAAGGAGTTTGTGTATTTTTATGAAAATCCCGAGCTACTGTTCTGTTTTTTAACTAAAAAATTCGCTGGGCAAAATTGACCTTCGCGTTCGCGAGAGAGGGGCCGCGTTCGCGAAGGGTAAACCGGGTAGGCTATCGCGATCGCGTGGAGAGAGACGCGAACACGTAGAAGGAAATTGCTGGGGTCGAGGAACTTTTCTATGCGAACGCGTGGGACTTCACGCGAACGCGATGAAGGAGTTCTGTAGAGCTACGCGATCGCGAGGGTACAAACGCGAACGCGAAGGGGAAAAGGAAACTCACCCCTCAGGGTCAAATAACCCTACGCGAACGTGGGGCTGGAACGCGATCGCGAAGAAAGAGGGAGTAAGGCATCGCGAACGCGGGATGAAGAACGTGATCGCAAATAGGAAATGGGCTCTGCAACAGCTGAAGCAAAATCTGCTATTTTTCTAAGTGTAAAAACACCCCGAACCACCTCAAATTCACTCCCGAGCCCTCGGGACTCCTAACCTATCACACACACTAACTCAATAACATCCTACGAACTTACTCGAGCGATCAAATCGCCAAAATAACATAAAAAATCATTGAATCAAGCCTCAAGATCATCATTTTCATTTCAAACATAATAACTTCAAATTTTAGATATTTAGGTCCGAAACACGTCAAATGACATCCGATTTCGACCAAACTTTACAGAAAGCGCTTAACACATATTTAAGACTTGTACCGGGCGTCGGAACCAAAATACCAGCCCGATACCATAGTCTTTTAATCAATTTTTATTTCCATTTTCCTTAATAATTTTAGAAAAACAATTTCACAGAAAATTCATTTCTCGGGCTCTCGACCTCAAAATTCGACTCCGAGCATATACCCGAGTCTCATATTTTTCTACAGACCCTCCGGGACCGCCATATCACGGGTCCGGGTCCGTTTACCAAAAGTGTTGACCAAAGTCAACTTTAATCATTTTAAAGCCACATTTTGAATTTTTTTCACAGAATTTAACATATAAGCTTTACGGCTACGCGCCCGGACTGCGCACGCAAATCGAGGCAAGCAAAAATGAGGTTTTCGAGGCCTCGGAAGCACGAAAAAAGAGAGAAATCCGGTGATGACCCTTTGGGTCGTCACAGAATCCAAGTGCCAGCCCACAAATCTTGAATCTAGGGTTTGATGATCTTTAGTCCATGTAGGCATTCAAGCTGGTCTAAATCAGTGAGTTTTATTCTCGATTTTATTATTTCTTTGTTTTCATGAGTGTTTAATTCAATTGTGTTCTTGGTGATAGTTAATATGGCTTTAGTTCCTGTGTTGTTTCATCATGATCTGATTTTACTTCTGTTAGTGTAAACATTTAAATGTCAGTTCAATTGGATTTTCTGTTAGTTTTGATTCAATTTTGGTATGTCTGCTCTTCTTCTGATAATAATAATTTGTTCGTTTGAATTCTGCAAGATTGGGGTTAATTAGTCTTTTTTTTTATAGTTTGATTTTGTGTTTTGAATCCGTATTTGTTCAGTAATTGTGCAGAAGTTAGTTTGTTCAGTAGCTATTCTAATTAGTCTAAGTAATCGATTTAAGTCCTGTTAATGCATGATTGTGATTAAGTAATTGTTCCTAGTTCATTGATTGTTTTCAAGTAAGTGTNAATCTGACTCAAAACCCTAAGTCTTCCAAAAGGTCCCAAAATCATACCCCAAGCCTTCCTAGACCTCCTCGTTCTAAAGTTCAAGCTGGAATCCATCGAATCCAAGTGCAAGCCCACAAATCTTGAATCTAGGGTTTGAAGAACTTTATTCCATGTAGGCGTTCAAGCTGGTCTAAATCAGTGAGTTTTATTCTCGATTTTATTATTTCTTTGTTTTCATGAGTGTTTAATTCAATTGTGTTCTTGGTGATAGTTAATATGGCTTTAGTTTCTGTGCTGTTTTTGTTTTACGTTTTAGTTTTAATTCT